>NC_050526.1:30236844-30253873 GCF_002922805.2 Oryzias melastigma
TAGCCTTTAATCTTGATAAAGGCATTCCACATGACCAAATGGTCAGCACAGGTTATCACAGTTGTTTTCCAAGGGTGGACTGCTACATGTGTTAGAGTCACGAACAACTCCATATCACCCCGAAGGCAACGGGCAGGTTGAGCGTTTCAACCGGACACTCATACAGATGTTGAGAACCCTTACGGAAAAAGAAAAATCAAACTGGAAAGACTCAATAAACAAACTCACCTTTTCATACAACTGTACCAGATGTGAAGTTACTGGCTTTTCTCCCTTTTATCTTCTTTTTAGAAGGACCCAAAGACTTTCCGTGGACATACTCTTCCGCTTAACGCCAGTGACCGGTTCCCCTTGATCACAGAGAGTACATGAGGAAGTGGCGTGAAGGGATGCAAGAAGCTTATAAGATAACAAGGACCAATGCAAGTAAGTCAGCTGAGCGAGGCAAAAGAAATTATGATCGCAAAACAAAAAGCTCAGAGTTGGAATCAGGAGACCGTGTCTTAGTCAGAAATTTGACTCCAAGAGGAGGAACGGGCAAACTGCGCAGTCATTGGGAAGATACGATCCACAAGGTCGTACGACGAGTAAATAAAGATGCTCCAGCTTATGAAGTTGTTCCTGAACAGGGAAAAGGGAGAGATAGCAGAGTCCTGCATCGTAATCTATTGCTGCCATGTGACCATTTACCCCTTGAGATCCCTCTTAAAGTTGTGAAACTACAAAGAGCAACCTCAAAACGGCTAAACGAGAAAAGAAGCACCCAACAACAGGATGAAAGCGAAGAGGCCTCAGAGGATGAATGGTTCTACTCACCTCCACCACCTCCCCAGGATCTACCTTGTGATGTCCCGCAAGCGTGTGAGATGGAGGAACCTCATGATCAGCTGGAAGATTTTGAGTTTATGGGGGCACAGAACGAACAGGAACAAGTGCATGACCGTGCGGTTAAAATGGAGCAGGATCAAGGCAGAACTGAGTCACAGGACAGACAGGAACCAGCTGATGAAGTAGAAACATCTGGAGAAAACCATGCACAACCATCTACGTCACCCAGCTCATGTGGACGTCAGAGTGATGGTCAACAACCACAACACCGACCGCAGAGGGAGCGACGACCTCCAAAGCGATTCACTTATGATGAACTTGGTTATCCAACTTGTTATAGTTTGGGACTCCCAGCTAGAATCACACCTGGATGTCCTCCTGTGGACGGACCCCGTCAACCAGGGCCCCTGTGGTTGAATACTGCCCAAATCTCCTCCTATCATCCTTTGTTTTTGCATGGATGATTACAGACTACTGATGTACTGCTTCACACTCACACACATTCATTTCCATGGACTCATGACTGAACATTCATGCATACACACATGATGGACTGTTGCCGAACTGAGAGACACATGAACATTCATACGCTCATGACCCTTAGAAGAGTAATGTGCTGATACATTCCAAGTGGACTTGTTGGAGAAGCCGTGAACCAGCACATATACGCTCAACTATTTTGAGTCAGCAAAAGGCCTAAACGTGGACTGTTTACAGTTAAATTTTATTTAATTCTGTTGATCATTGAATGTCGAGGACAACATTTTTCTTTGCAGGGGAGTGTGTAGTAGTCTTGTTATAGTAATTGTTTTAACATAAGGCAAACAGAAAATTGTTGAAAAAAAGAAGCATGATTCAAATTATTTTGGAAAATAATAATTGCTTTATTCATTATAGTTAATAAATGGGAGAAGAGAAAATTATTTAATTCATTTTTTCTATGAACAGACTTTCATATTTATTGATTTATCTGTCATCGACTACTCAGGTCTTGATGCTAAAATAGCCATATTAAAATGATAACAGATCCAATGGAAAATTTTACTTGTCATTTTGAATTGTTAGCTTAATTTTTTAATGTTTCATTCAATTTTCCTTTAAAATAATTAGTTTTAAGAGTTTTATTTGTTGATCGTTTTTCGATTGGTTTTGTCTGAGTTCACGAAGGGAAGACGTGCTGCCTCCGTTCGTTCATTATTACACTGGACTTGACTGAAGCAGCATCGTGTCTTGTGTGATTTCTTCACTCTTCCCCTTTTCAGGTAAAACACTAGTAATCTTTTATATGTTATGTATTTTTATTGTTCTGTGTTGTAGACTACAAATATCACCGTTTCAGAGCAACAGTATGACCCTAGTTTAATGTTGCTAACAGCGGGTTTTTCTTGCTAGCTACCTGAGCCACGTGGCTGCGTCACGTAGCTTCAGCACGCAGCTCCATTGCGTATCTATGTCACGTTGGATGGACTGGTTTATATTAGCGCTAGCTGTTGTAGTTTTGTGTGGTGAAAAGCATTGAGAACAAATATGTTTTATGATAAATCACTTTGATTCCCTGTTTTATCATTATTTTTTAGTTAGGCTAGTAATGTTAATTGTGTAAAGCAAAAGTGTGGTTATTACGAATTACTGTAATATTTTTTATTTCTGTTTGTAAATGTATAACCTTAGCTATTAATCCTGATTGTTTGACACATCTGGCCCCTCCCATACATGTCTGACCCCGCCCTAACACACCTGCTTGACTGATGTGACGCGTGCAGCCACAGAGATCGATTTATTTTTTAACAGCTATAACCTCGAGATTCACATTTTTCGGAGGCCCGCCGCCGCTCCGACGGTGGGAAACTTTGTGATGCAATCGGTGTTGTGAGTTTTGTTATTTCTGTGGAGTTCCTGAGTGAGTTTGACTTTTAAATTGTGTTTTTTGGGGTGTTTCTGTCCCGAAATGGTCAGAGTCGCACCTCCGAGAGGTGCGCTGAGAATTTAAAGACGTCTTGAAGCCGGCCGGGACGGCGTTTCCGTAGTTACAGCCTTTCCATTAGCTAGCGGGGTTTTGCGCGTGTTTGCAGCCGATCCGGTGCTTTTGATGGGTCCCCCCCGGCTCCCCGTGTGTGCTGGTGAATGTTCTTGATGCGTGTGGAGCTCCGCGAAGCTCCTGCGGGCTGCCAGGGGGTCCTGCTGTGGATCACTGCGGCTGTGGGGTGACAGGCAGAGCTGCGGTGAGTGGAATTCTGTGCATTTGGGCGGGTCAGGGGCGCTGTGGGGTGTTAAATGTTGCTCTTTCGGGTGTGCTGTGTGTAGGACGACCCATCCTAGCGCTGCGTTTTCCTCCTACGGCGCTGTGAGTGCTTCGTTTCCATGGTGACGGGTGAAAGCTGCATGCTGTCAGTGTGTGAGTTTTGAAGTTTGTTTTGGCTGTAGCTCCGCGATGCTTTGATGTACAGACCTGGTTGACGCATCGGATCGAAGGTCTGTTTGTGGAGTTTCGGATGGGCTGAGTTTGGTGCCCCCCATGAGTGTAGTTTTGCCGTGGGGGGGGTCCTCCATTGGTGATCTTTTCTCATCTCATGGAGCTCTTTCCTACTCTGTTTTGTGCTGCTCCTTCAGTGTTGTGCATCGTTCCTCTCAGATGCAGGCCTGCTGTCTGCTCTGACCTGTTGTCCGCTAGGCCCACTAGGTGTCCTAGTGGTTTAGCGTCCCGCCTGGTGGTTTCAATCCATGGTAGAGTCCCGTACTCTGAATGAGCAGGGACCTGTCAATGTGTCTATGTGTCGTTTCTCTGCTCTGTGTTTGAACGTTCAGCAGCCTTCCTGGGGTTCACCTGAGAGCACCTGCCAGGATGCACAGGTCGCGGGTTCGAGTCCGAATGTGCAGGGCCTCTCATGTGCACAGGTGTCGTTGGAGTGACTTTTGTAGTGAATTGTTGTCTTTTGTGTCCTATGACATTATGTCTAGCGTGTGGTATGTCTGTGCCCTGCTTTGGTAAGCTGCGCGTGTGGGTTTGTATGCATAAAGTGTGTCTGTGGATGGTCTGTTGGTCTGTTCTAGCTGGACGTTTACACGTGTTGTGTGCTCTATGCTCTTCCTTTTCATATGTGTGCGTGCTGATGGCCTCGTTAGGCTGTCCTTTGCCACTGTTTGTTACACGCTGATGATCTTTCCTCCCTTCTGCTTTCATGCTTGACACATAGCTAGGTGCTGCAGGGTGATGACAGGGCTCTGGAGCCCTCCTGGGGTTTGTGTGCTGATGGTGATTGTAGAGCGTCCTCTGAGGGATTCAGTGACAGATGGGTTTCATCCTTGATGTCCTGTGACTACCTCTTTCACTGTCTTTGGATCTCAGGCCGACTGCTGCTGCTGTTGGTCCTCGGACCACTCTGGCTCTCCACTGTATGCTGTTAGTGCAGCTCTGTGGGTTTGTGTGATGGCTTCTTGTCCTGGATGGTGGGACGTGTCCTCCCCCCCTCCCTGTGTGCGATCTGGATGCGTGTTTGGCTATGTGAAGGCTTATGCAGACTGTGTTTGGTTTCTGTTGTGGACCGCTTTGGCTGTGGGGACTCGTATGCCGCCGTGCATTGATTTAAGTTTTTTGCTAGCTGTTTGTTTTGTTAACCTGCCCGTTCTAGGTTTCCTCCACGTGAGTGCCAGCGACGAGTGCGCAGGTTGCTGACCTGAAAGACTGGTCCGAGACTGCATGGTCTCCCTGTGTCATTTAGCAACTCAAGGTGAGTGAATCAGCTTTTGTATGTGCTGAAGGTTTAAGGTGGTTCTGCCTTTGTATGCCGCTATGTGATGATTACCTGTCCTGGATGGTGGGATGGGTCCCCCCCCTCCTCTCACCATGTGTGTGCTGGTGCCCGATCTGAATGTGTTTTGTGCTTTGCGAAGACTATTGCAGACTGTGTTAGGTTCTGATGTGGACTGCTTTGGCTGTGGAGAATTAGATACCGCCGTGCATTGTTTTAGTGTTTTGTGGCTGCTTGTTTTGTTAACCTGCCTGTTCTAGGTTCCCTCCACGTGGTCAGCTTGAGTGCCAGCGGCGAGTGCGCAGGTTGCTGACCTGAAAGACTGGTCCGAGACTGCATAGTCTCCCTGTGTCATTTAGCAGCTCAAGGTGAGTGCACCAGTTTTTTTTGTTTTTTGTTTTTTTTGATCTGCAGGTTTAAAGTGGTTATGCCTATGTATGCTGCTATGTGATGGCTACCAGTCTTGGATGGTGGGACATGTCTCCTCTCCCTGTGTGTGCTGGTGCTCGATCTGGATGCGTGTTGGGCTCTGTGAAGGCTTATGCAGGCTATGCTAGGTTCCGTTGTGGCTCGCTTTGGCTGTGGTGACTCATATGCCGCCGTGCATAGGTTTAGGGTTTTTGCTGGCTGCTTGTTTTGTTAACCTGCCTGTTCTAGGTTCCCTCCACGTGGTCAGCGTGAGTGCCAGCGACGAGTGCGCAGGTTGCTGACCTGAAAGACTGGTCCGAGACTGCATAGTCTCCC
The DNA here is from genome assembly GCF_002922805.2 of Oryzias melastigma. Classification (NCBI taxonomy): domain Eukaryota; kingdom Metazoa; phylum Chordata; class Actinopteri; order Beloniformes; family Adrianichthyidae; genus Oryzias; species Oryzias melastigma. The sequence continues at coordinate 30,242,166 of NC_050526.1, forward strand.
TGTGTCATTTAGCAGCTCAAGGTGAGTGCACCAGTTTTTTTTGTTTTTTGTTTTTTTTGATCTGCAGGTTTAAAGTGGTTATGCCTATGTATGCTGCTATGTGATGGCTACCAGTCTTGGATGGTGGGACATGTCTCCTCTCCCTGTGTGTGCTGGTGCTCGATCTGGATGCGTGTTGGGCTCTGTGAAGGCTTATGCAGGCTATGCTAGGTTCCGTTGTGGCTCGCTTTGGCTGTGGTGACTCATATGCCGCCGTGCATAGGTTTAGGGTTTTTGCTGGCTGCTTGTTTTGTTAACCTGCCTGTTCTAGGTTCCCTCCACGTGGTCAGCGTGAGTGCCAGCGACGAGTGCGCAGGTTGCTGACCTGAAAAACTGGTCTGAGACTGCATAGTCTCCCTGTGTCATTTAGCAGCTCAAGGTGAGTGCATCAGCTTTTGTCTGTTGTGGGTTTGAAGTGATTATGTCTATGTATGCCGCCGTGCTTCGGGCTGTGTTTGCTCGCTGCTTGAGTGTGGGGTGGGTGTTTGTTTGTATGTGTGTGTGGTTTAGAGGCCCTGGCTAAGTTTTTTTTTTTTTTTTGTTTGGAAGATGACATGAGTATGTGGTGCTCTTCCCAAAGCAGCTTAAGAGGTTTTTCTCTGGTGTTCTGTCATTGGACTTGTGTGCTTGTGGTTGATGTAGGGCAAGTGGGGGTTCTCGTTTGTCTCATGTGGCAGAGTGTGTGCTGTCATATGAGTTTGCTCTATGGTATAGTGGTGTAGTGTTCTGTCTGTTAGACTTACCCTTTGTTGGTGACTGAGTCCCGCTCAGTCAGTAGATGATAGTCTTTAGATGAGTTGCTTCTTTGCTCTACGTTTACTGTCGCTCTTTGGCTTCGTGTGAGAAGCATCTATGCGGGACCTTTTAAAATGTTCCTATTTTTGTAATGTTAGATGTTATATTTACTCCACAGTCTGGTGTATAGTCCAGCTAGGTTGTTGATTGCTTAGGAGCCTGCTCAGAGTCTGTAGGTCTTGGCTGGATAATCTGTATTTGAGAAGAAGAGAAAGGCAGGGAGGAGCAGAGAATAACAAGTTCCCGGTCGGTTTCGTGCATGCTCATCCAGTTCAAATCCACACGAGATGCCTGTGGTTCAAGGTTTGAGCGTCATCCGGAAGCGACGTCTGTCATCAAGATCCCTGCCTAGTTCCCCATCATCCTTATCAAGCAAGGCAAAATCCTCTAGGTTGTTGCTCAGTGCTCCTGCGTCTCCCTGCGTCAGCAGAGTATCGGACAGGGAGGAGCGCACGCTTTTGAGGAGCCCACTTCGAGCGGTGGAAGGTTTGTCCCCGTCCAGAGTGTTCTTCCTGAGCTTGGAGAAGGGCTGGCGGGTGGCCGGAACATGCAAGGGTGGTGTCAATCCCTGTGTCTGTGTGGCACTTAGGATACCGTGGACGTACACTGAGTGTCCTTTGTGCTGCAAAAATTGAAATGTCTCAGTGATGCGCAGCGCCACTACTTGAGGGTGCACCGCCCTTGGAAAATCTACTTCGCCTGCTCCAAATGCACTAGGCTGTGCTCTTCACTGCAGAGAGGCAAATCGCATATTGCTGCATGCACAAAGTCTAAGCACAGGTCTGCCTCTGGTGTTGAGTACAAGTGTTCTCAGTGCAACGCGGGCTTTGGTTCCCAGAGGGGTCTAACGAACCACATCCGCAAAAGCCACCCTCTGCTCTACCAAAAGGATAAGGAGGAGAAGGAGAGACTTGTGGTGGAGAGGAGGAGGAGGAAGACAAAGAAGGAGAGGATGAAGAGTGGGGACGGGATCTCTGTTGGTGCCGGCGAACTTAGCCCTCCTTCTGCTGCGCCTTCAGATGCCTGTAGTGTTTCCTCCAGCGTCCTGAACGCTCTGGCTCCGGAGGAGGTCATCCCCCCGGCTGTGGACATTGTCCGTGAGCCTCTGGGGATTCTACTTAGGGAAGCGTGTGTTGGCGCATGGAACACCGGGCAATTCTTGGTGTCTTGTAGGGACCTTAGTCTGTTCACCAGGAAGATTCAACGCAACCTGGCGAAGCTCTGTAGCGCTGTTTTGCAGGACAGACGGGGGTCCCTTAGAGGGTCTGTGCGTCACTGTCAGGCTGTAACCAGGCACGCTGTTCTGAAAGCGCTCGAGAGACGCCACCGTTACCGCAATTTGCAGAGGCTTTTTTTCGCGAAAGCCCAGAGACGCCGCCCTGAGCGTCTTGGTCGACCGTAGGGTTGTCTATGAGACCTTTAGGAACGTGTGGTCCTGCAAGGACTACTTTCGAGGTCTGGGTGGCTTTGGGGGCCTAGTGAGGTGCTGATCGCCGTAAAGCACATCAAGCCGGACAGCTCTGCTGGTACGGATGGCGTCAAAAGGAATGCTCTCTTACATTGGGATAGCACAGGTGTGAAGCTGGCACACCTATACAATCTTTTCCTGTTCCATCGTTGCTTGAAAGTGAGCTGCATGACTCTGATTCCCAAGACTAGTGATGTGGACAAGCTCGGTGACATCAGGATGTGGCGTCCACTGACCGGACAAGCTCGGTGACATCAGGATGTGGCATCCACTGACCATCGGGCCGATGTTGCTGCGTGCTCTCTCGTCCGTTATGAATGCGTGTCTTTCTGCGGCCTGTCCTACTCACGTTGCGCAGAGGGGGTTTGTTGAGGGGCAGGGTTGTGCGGAAAACCATATGGTTCCGGAGGGACTGTTCATGTCCAGCAAAGCGCACCGTTCACCCCTGGCGCTGGTTTTCATTGACCTGACCAGGGCGTTCGACTCGGTGTCGCACAATCTGATTGGTAAAGTGCTGGCCAGACGGTCGGTTGACGTTTCCTGGCGGGAGCTTATTGCTGACACTTATAGGGGCTGTGAGACGACTTTGCACTCTTTCGGGTGTCTCAGTTCTAGGCCCATTCGCCTTAATGTTGGTGTCAAGCAGGGTGACCCGTTGTCACCGCTCCTCTTCAACCTGTGCGTTGATCCCCTCCTTTTGGCCCTTGAGAAGCATGGCGTGGGCTTTCGCGCTTTCCATCGTGACTTCACGTCTTTGGCTGGTGGTCGTCAGCAATTCCTGGGCGGGCATGGCGACCAACTTGGCCATCCTGCAGTCCTTTCTGGAGCGAACTGGCCTTCATGCTAACCCCTTGAAGTGCCAAGGTTTCCTCTTTGAATGCACGAGGGGTGGTATCAGGCTCAACAGGTGCCCACCTTGGCTGCTGGAGGGTACTTCATCTGGACTTCCTGCTGAGATGTGCACTCGGATGGCAGAGGATCTTAATGACTTTTATTGCAGGTTTGATCAACAAAACTACTCCCAGGAGAGGGAGGAGCTTTCTGCAGAGCTCACATCCATGATCCAGACCTCTGCTAATCTGCAGCTGCTGCCTGCAGACGTGGAGCTCACCCTGAGACGGACAAAACCCAGCAAGGCCCCTGGCCCGGATCAGATCTGTGGGCGCCTGCTGAAGGTCTGTAGCAGTCAGCTGGCTGATGTCCTCTGTGCACTCTTCAACCGGTCGTTGGCTGAACACACCATCCCCTCCATCTGGAAGTCCTCCATCATATGCCCGGTGGCAAATAAGAGCAACCCCACCACCAACAACGACTACCGACCTGTAGCCCTGACGTCGCTGGTCATGAAGAGCTTTGAGAGGCTCGTCATGGCCCAGCTGCAGGCAGATGTTGGGGTGAACTCCGACCCACTGCAGTTTGCATACCAGCCGCACATGGGTGTGGATGATGCAATACTGACCCTGTTGCATGGAACCATCTCCCACTTGGAGAAGCCTAAGTCCCATGTTAGTTTGGTTTTTGTGGACTTTTCAAGCGCATTTAACACTGTGCTACCACATCTCATGGGACGTAAACTGCTGCAGATGAATGTCAACCCCCACTTGATTCTCTGGGTTCTATCATTCCTCACAATGAGGGACCAGAGGGTCAGAATCAACGGTCATCTCAGTACTAACAGGACTATATCCACCGGCTCCCCCCAAGGCTCTGTGATCTCACCACTTCTCTTCACTCTGTACACAAATGACTGCAGGAGCACTACCCCCGGTATAACATACATCAACTACTCTGATGACACAGTAATCATGGACACCACCAACACCGTGGGACTGCTGCAGAGCGAACTGGACACTTTCTCATTCTGGTGCAGGAACAAATGTTTGGACTTGAACATAACAAAAACCAAAGAAATGGTCATTCTCTTCTATCATGGTTCTTCTGTCTCTCCCACACTCATTGTTAATAACGAAGCAATAGAGAAGGTCCACTCATACAAATATCTCGGCACCATAATCGATGACAAACTCACTTTTCAACTCAACACTGAAAGCATTTTCTCCAAATGTCAGCAACGTCTCTTTTTTCTCCGTAAACTTCGCAAATTACAGGTCCATCAATCAATTCTTGCAGTTTTATACCAATGTTTTATCCAATCTATCATCACATTTAACATCACAGCCTGGTTTGGTTCACTTAGTCTCACGCATCGTAATACCCTCAATAAAATCGTCAAAATTAGCAGTAAAATTATTGGGCAGCAGCAGGAGTCACTCTCCTCCATTTACAATAACAGAGTCCTTAGGAAAGGAACACAGATCTCCACTGACAGCTCACATACTCTTCATACTCACTACAGTCTCTTACCTTCAGGTCACAGGTTCATGTCCATTCTATTCAAAACCAAGAGAGCCACAACCAGCTTTGTTCCCACTTCAATTCGCCTGCTAAATAGTTGATGAAATTCGCTTGTAACTGAGTGTTGGTTTATAGTTTTTAGTGTTTTTACTGAGAATACTGGTTGACATATTTATTTATATTTGTATGCTGATGAATGTGTTTTAGCAAAGTTCTGCATGTCTGGGCCTGTGCTTGTGCTGATGTTTGGTCTGCAAATGAAGTTCCTAACGGATAAATAAAGTTAATTGAATTGTACTTCCTTGACGCGGAGCAGTCCACGGGATATCTTGGGGTGGAGATTAACCCGCTGAATGGCGTGGTTCCTTGCAACCTCCTGGGCATGACCTCCAAGCTAATTGACGATATATCCAGAGCTCCCCTTAAGCCCACCCAGCGTCTCTTAATCTGGAACTCGTACGCGGCGCCCAGGCTTTCCTACCCTGCTGAGATGACCTTCTCCTCTAAGGTGCTTCTGCGGAGAGTCGATGCCAAGATTAAGGGGGCTGTTAAGAAGTGGCTTCACTTGGAGCCCTTCACGAGTGACGGTCTCCTCTACTCCAGTCGCAGGGACGGGGGCTTGGGGTTGATCAAGCTTGAGGCTGATGTTCAGGCATCCAGGCTCAGGAGGCTCTTGAAGATGCTTGAGTCAAGCTGTGAGCGCATGTGTGACATTGCCTCGCGCGTGTTTGACCTCAAGTACTTGTGGAAACGCTGGACGCACTATGCCAGGTCACTGCACCTTGAGGTGGCGGATGTTGCGAGCCTGCAGAGTGTCCGCAAAGACATGCTTACCGGCAATGATTGGAGAGGCGTGGAGTTCGAGTGATGGTCTGGGCAGATCTTTCAGGGGCAGGGCGTGAGCGTCTTTAGGAATGATCCCGTTTCTAACAGCTGTCTCTCGTTGTCCTCCGGGACCTTGATGAAGCAGTCTGAATTTATCCTTGCCATCAAGGCCCGCAGCCTGACAGTGCCCACGGCAAATCTTAAGATGGTTGGCAACTCAGGCAAGCGTCCGCAGGTGCTGTGTCGGTTGTGTCACTCTCACCTCGAAACCTTCCCGCACATCGTTGGTAAATGTGGGGGTCTGGTGAGGAAGATGATGCGGGCGCATAATAAGATCTGTCGCCTGTTGGAGGGGGTGGCCACCAAGGAGAGTTGGTGCGTGACAGTAGAGCCGCGAGTGCGCTTGCCAGACGGTAGCACTTTGGTGCCTGATCTGGTCATGGGCAGGGGTGATGAGGTGTTTGTCCTAGACGTCACCTTATGCTTTGAGAGGCATGGCAGCACTCTCTCAGAAGCATGTCAGAAGAAAAGAGACAAACACGCTCCACTCAGGGCGCTCATCCTGGCAAAGAATGAGGGTGTCTGTAAGATTGTGATTGACTGCTTTGACCTGGGCGCGCGGGGTAAATGGTTCTCGCGCAACACCAGCATCCTCCTCAAGCTGGAGCTTACCAGGAGAGCTGCCAATAGTGTGGCTAAGACAATGTGCAGGCGCGCAATGCTTTACACGCTTGACACCTACAAAGCCTTCCGAAATGCTGTCAGGGCTGGAGGCTCAAAGTTCTGATTTCCGTCTGGAGTATGCGTGTTGCGTCTCCTTGCTGGCTGACTGACTCTCCCTGTGCTGACCTACTTGAACTTTGGACTTATTTCTTTCTTGATTTATAATGTTGGTTTCATTGTATAAATTTCCTGCTTATTCATTTACCTATTTACTTATGTATTTATTCACAATGGATTGCTGTATTGATTGGCTGACTGATATTTATTGACCTGATATTATAAACTGTATTGTGTTGGTTCCATGGTATACATTTTTTGATTGTTTATATATTTAATCATTTACCTATTTATGTATTTATTCACTATGGACTGCTGTATTGATTGGCTGACTGATATTTATTGACCTGTTATTTAAACTGTATTGTGTTAGTTCCATTGTATACATTTTCTGATTGTTTATATGTTTATGACTGCTATTTGTTTGATATGTTTGTTTTCCTGTTTCGGTTGGTGACTCAAGGTAGGATTGTTTCTTTTTATCTTATCTATGGTTGTTTGTCTTCTTGTTGTTTCCTTTTTTCTTTCAGCAAAACTTAGGTGAGTAGTGGTGGAATTGTTGTATGGAATTATGCTGGATCTCGATGTTTTAAGGCTAAAGTGTTTGTCACTTTGGTGGATTAGTAGCTCCAGGCTGCTGGTTATCCTGGTGGTGTTTCAGGTGGCATTTAACTTTGCTCCCTGTTTTATGTTGGTGCCTCCTTGGTTTGGACAAGACGGTTCTCGGGCATCCAAGTGATTGCTTACTCGGCTTGGGGTCGGTGGTTGTATTTAGGCAATCCCGGGTCACTGAGGAGTGCTACGTTTTGAGACAGACGGTAGGTGGTACATTGGTATGACGAATAAGGATTTTCCGTATGGTCTTCTTATACATGGACTGGTTGGGTCTTGGCTAGGAGAATTCTTATTACACTGTAGTTACACCACCTTTGCTTATGGTGTTTATTTTGACTAGTTCTTTGATGTGGTTTAGTGTGTTGACAGCTTGTCCTATTTCTCTACGATGTGGGCTGCACCCTGTAATTTGGGTTTAGTCCTTGTTATGGTTTCTGGTTAAGCTCCTTGGGTCTAGTGGTGGCTTTTTTGTGCCTCTGTGAAGGTTGATCTTTTGGAAATAGGACGTGTAGTGAGGGTATTGGGTTGTTGTGTTCGTGATAGGTTTGTTATTCAAGGTAGCTTGTAATGCCTTCTCGATGGTGAGGATTTTAGGGTCTCTGAGGACTACTGGGATATGAGCTTAACGGTGGGTGGTGCTGTGGTACGGTGAAATTGGACTTCCCAGGTGGTTGGCCTCTGTATTCACAGGGGTCTGGGTTGAGAGGTTGCTGTGTTGTATAGAAGAGTGTGTGTGATGTTGATCGATGTTTTTGGTGTTAGGGTGTATTGTCCCGTTGGTGGTGAGGATCTTTCTCAAGTATCTGGTGTCTCCGAGTATCGCTGGAAGGCAAGCTTAACGGTAGGTGGTATTTTGGTATGGTGAATGAGGATCTCCTGGATGGCTGACTCGCGCTTAGACTGGGGATAGGTTCTATGCTGTGGAATGTTTGTAGCGGTTGTAGAATGCGTACACCTATCGTATGCAGTGTTCATGGGTTGGAGTGTGAGTGTCTGTGCTGGTTTGCGGGCCGTCAACCTTGTTTGCTGTGGTTAGTTGGTCCGGTATGCTAGTTTAGGAGTTCATTCTGGATTGCGGTCGGTCTATTGTCTATGGTTGGTGTGCTGCCTTATATTTTGGTGGGCAGTGTAGTTTTGTTTTGTTCTGTTGCACTAGTCTGACTCCCCTCCTCGCCTTTTCGTCGGTTGGTCGTGTTGCTCTGGTCACGTGTTTGTCTTGGTCTCCACGTTGCTCTCGGGAGGAGCGCGCCAGGGCACTCTCTTCTTCTCGGCTTCGTTCTGCAGATGTTTTTTTTGCCTGAAGCTGTGGCTAGCCTGTCGGGAGCTGGATGGCACGCTCGTTCACCTTCTTTGCAATGTCTATGCTAAGGATGACATGCGCGACACCGCGCGGGGGGTGCCGGCAAGCGGACGTGCTGTATATCACGAAACGAGATCCCCACCACGCACGTTCTGTGCCTCTGGTGGGAAGTCATCCGGGGCGCCCTCCTGACCGGTCGGTCGGCTGACGATCGGGGCCAAAGGTCGCTGCCAAACGTCCGGTGTCCGTATCCTCCTCCCACCCGGCGCTCTGAATATCAAATTCAAATTCAACTTTATTTATATAGCGCTTTTCCTGCTTTCAAGCATCTCAAAGTGCTCTCCACAGTAACATGAATAACAGTAAGACATGATGTCAAAAAAGCATTCATAATAAAATAAAATAAAAAACAAATACAAATAAAAAATAAATAAAAACACATTAAAAATCTAGCAACATGCACATCCCGCAAGTAAAATATCCAATAAAAACATGTGGGCATGTAAGAACTAAGTAAAAGCTACACTAAAAAGATGAGTTTTGAGCCTTTTCTTTAAAACCTCCACAGTAGATGAAGCCCTCACATCCTCAGGCAGGCTGTTCCACAGGCGAGGTCCACAGTGCTGAAATGTGGCCTCGCCATAGGTTTTTGTTCTAACTTTTGGGACCACCAGCAGACCTGCACCTGAGGACCTGAGGACTCTGGGAGGGTCATAAACTAAAAGTAAATCTGATAAAAATGAAGGTCCAATACCATGTAAGGCCTTGTAAACCAATAAAAGTACCTTAAAATCGATCCTGAAGCTGACTGGGAGCCAGTGCAAAGATTTCAGAATTGAAGTTATGTGCTCCTTCTGTCTGGTCCTGGTTAAAAGGCGTGCCGCCGAGTTTTGGACTAGCTGCAGCCGATTTATAGTGCTTTTCTTAGCACCAGAAAGAAGAGCATTACAATAATCTATTCTTGATGTTATGAAAGCATGTATCAATATTTCAGCACTGGCTCTGGAGAGAAAGGGACTCACTCGGGCAATATTTCTAAGATGATAAAATGCAGTCTTTGTAACATGATTTGTGTGAGCTTCAAAGGTCAGATCTGCATCTGAAATTACACCGAGGTTTCTGACTTTACTGCACACATTCAGGTTCAGAGTTGTTAAGATTGGACCCTTTCAGGACCAATAACTAAAATCTCAGTTTTGTCATGATTGAGCTTTAAAAAGTTCTCTCCCATCCACGCTTCAATATCTAAAATACAACTTAAAACGTCATCAATGGGCCCCATGTCATCGGGAGACACAGCCAAATATAGCTGGGTGTCATCCGCATAACAGTGAAAGTTTATTCCATGTCTCCTGATGACATCTCCAAGGGGAAGCATATACAGGTTAAAAAGTGTGGGACCAAGAACGGAGCCTTGAGGTACACCACATGTCAGTCTGTGCCTCTCAGATGATGAATCATTTATGTTGACAGTAAAATCTCTTCCTGTGAGGTAGGATTTAAACCAGCTGAGTACCGTTCCAGTGATTCCTATCATATTGTGCAGTCTGTTCAAAAGAATAGAGTGGTCTACTGTGTCGAATGCTGCACTCAAGTCCAGCAATACTAAAACCGATGCTTTTTTAGTGTCAGTGTTGGACCTGAGATCATTTATAACCTTGACCAGTGCCATCTCTGTGGAATGGTGTGCTCTAAAACCCGACTGAAATTTTTCTAAAACATTAATTTTTGTTAATAAAATCATTTAACTGAATAAAAACTATTTTTTCTAAAACTTTGCTTAAAAATGGCAGGTTTGACACTGGTGCGTAGTTGTCTAGATTTAAAGCATGTAAACCACTCTTCTTCAGAGTGGGTCTCACCATGGCGGTCTTTAAGGACGTAGGGAAGATCCCAGTCTGAAGAGAGCGATTAACAATGTTCAGGAGCTCCTCCTCACAGGATAAAAACACAGACTTAAAAAGGGAAGTGGGGATGGGATCGAGAGAAGAGGTTTTAGTTTTAAGTTGAGAAATCACTTTTTGAAGCTGTATAGCATCAATCAAGGCAAAGCTATCAAGTGTGTTTTTACAAGTCAATGGGAGTGCAACAGGATGAACTGTTAGTGGTTGTTGTGAGATATTAAATCTAATCCTATTTATTTTATCACTGAAGTGGACTGCAAACTCCTCACATTTTGTATTACTGAGTATAGTACCCGGACCAAAAGAGATTGGATTGATTAACCGGTCAATAGTAGAGAAAAGAATCTTTGGCTTTGAGTAATTGTCTGCTATTAAATTTGAATAATATTTCTGTTTTGCATGTTTGATAGAATTGGTAATGAACTGTTAGTTTTGTTTTTCGCCACTTTCGTTCTGCACTCCTGGAGTTTCTTTTAAGTGTCTTGGTTTCCTCTGTTCTCCATGGAGGAGGTGCTTTGGCTTTAACCGTTTTTATTTTCAAAGGAGCAACTTTGTCCAATATTGATGAGAGTTTGTTATTTAAATTTTGGACAGATAAATCAACAGATGAACTTAAAGTATCTGGTTGGTTGTGTTCTAGATGTGAAATGAAGTTTGCAGCCACTTGAGGGTGTATACAGCGTTTTCTAACAGTTTTCTTAGGAAGTTTCTGTATGACAAAGCCCTTAACAGTAAAAAACACACATGAGTGGTCTGAGATGCCAACATCCTCAACAGAGGTCACAGTGGCCCTAAGGCCACGAGTGATTACAAGATCCAGAGTGTGACCCTTGTTGTGGGTGGGAACCTCGACATGCTGAGTAAAATCCATTGTTGCTAAAATGTTTAAAAACTCTTGGACGTACTAGTCCAATGGATCATCCACATGTAGGTTAAAATCGCCCAAAATAATGATTCTATTAAAATCCATATGAATAACTGAAAGCAATTCTGCTAATTCTGAATTAAAAGATGAGTTGTGCTTTGGAGGTCTATATACTCTATTAAACACAGCACAGTTGGATTATTAAAAACAATGGCCTGATGTTCAAAAGATGTGTATTCATTAAACAATTTGTCTTTACAACCAATAAAAGATGACATGATTGCAGCAGCCCCCCCCACCCCCTTCCTTGCTTTCTATCCTTGTTTTTAAAGTAAAAACGGGGTGGAGTTGCTTCAGACAGTGAACCAGTTGAACCACAACTCAAAGTCTCTGTTAAAAACAGGCCATTTAGATCATGATCTAAAATCAAGTCATGGATAAGAAATGATTTGTTTGATAGTGAGCGTACATTTAGAAGTGCCAGATTCAGTTGAAAAAGGTTACTGCTGCTGTCAGGTTCATAGAAAGTTAACGAGTTATGAATCTGCACTGGTTTTAGGTTATTGTTATTCCTGTTAACAGTTTTGGTGCGAGTATTGGATTGTTTTGATATAATTGATTGTATGGGAAACGTAACAGGCGCTATTGAGGGTTTTGGACATAGCCCATCTAGGGGGCTTAAGGGAGGAACAGAGTTTTGTTGTGGTTCGGGTTCTGTACAAGTTTTGGGTGTTGGCAGTCAGTCCTCTTTAACCCTTCCAC
>NC_050526.1:30254019-30259027 GCF_002922805.2 Oryzias melastigma
TGCATCCGGGAGGTGTTCAGCAGCCAGGTGTGAAGGGAAAGGATCCTGCTAAAACGTGTTTTTCCAGTGTCCGATAGAAGAGTGAAAAGTTCCCTAAACTCCCTTTTTGTGACTTCGGATTGTTGAAGTGTTGTGTCATTGGTTCCAATGTGAACTATGATCCGAATGACTCTGGCCGGGAGGGAGAGCAGAACATCTGGGATTTTTTGTATGAGATCCTTCACCTTTGTCCCAGGGAAGCTTTTAGTAATACCATTGATGAACCTTATATTTCTGGTTATGGAGTCACCAATAATCAGAGTGGTTGGGGGGAATAACGGTTGGGGGTGGGAAGAACGAACTTCAACCGAGGCAGCTGTCATTCCTTCCCGGTCCTCTGCTGCTGCTCCTGGGGCTGGGGGGGCAGTTTTGGCCTGATTCAATGGTGGCTGGTCCTGGTGGCTGACCGACCGTCTGGCCACAGCATCCTGGAGGAGTTTAATTCTCCGGTGGGTAGAGGCGCCATCACCATGCCCTATTTGGGATGTTTTAGTGTACCTGGTCATCGTAGACCTGGAAGAGGAGGGTGCAGTGAGAGCATCAGGTGTCCTGGAACCCCTAATATCACTGTTCCTTGCACCTCTAGTAGGGCTGGACGTCGGTACCAAAGTGGTTGGGGATGGTTCTTGCTGCATGCTGAGCCCTCCAGGAATAGCACTGGCTGCAGCTGTATCGTCGTCTGCCAGAGCAGCAAATTGGTTGGACAGTGCAACCAGGGGAGGTGATGTCTGCCTAATCTGGAGTCTCCGTGTGCCCCTAACAACCACTTCGGTCCATGATGGTTCTTTGGTGTAGAGCAGGAAAAAGGCCTAGCACAACCTGCAGAGTCCATGGGAAGAGTGTCCTGGGCAGCGGACAGCTCCAAGATTACTTTTGATTGTTTGGAAGCTACTCCAAAGGCATTTGATAGGAGTGCTTCCTTTAGTTTTAGCTCTGCTGTTAGTTTATTTTTTCCTTTAGCTCTTCAATGGTTTGGTTTGATTGGTCACATGCACAGTTCAAACTGGCCATCTCACCATTTACAAGGAAATTTCGCAGCTTGATCACTGTAGATGCAGACTCTGGGTTTCGAAGAACGTCGCACCCAGGCTCTGGAGAATGCAGCCGAGGGCCTTGGAGATCGCCGCCACTAGAACTGGAGATCGTCGCCGCGGGGTCTGGAGAATGCAGCCGTGGGTACTGAAGAACGTTGCAGGCAGGTTCTGGAGATAGCCGCCGCGGGCTCTGATGAAAGCCGCCGCGGGCTCTGATGAAGGCCGCCGCAGGCTCTGATAAACGCTGCCGCAGGCTCTGATGAACGCTGCCGCGGGAGCTGCAGGTCGCCGTCGAGGGACCAGGAGAAACGCCGCCGCGGGCTTTGGAGAACGCCGCAGCTGGAACTGGAGATTGCCTTCGAGGGACCAGGAGAAACGCCGCCGCAGGAACTGGAGATCGCCGACGCGGGAACTGGAGAACGCCGACGCGGGAACTGGAGAACGCCGCCGCGGGACCAGGAGAACGCCGCCGCTGGACTAGAAGAACGCCGCCGCTGGACCAGGAGAACGCCGCCGCGGGCTCTGTTCAACGCCGCCGCGGGAGCTGCAGATCGCCGTCGAGGGACCAGGAGAGACGCCACCACGGGCTTTGGAGAACGCCGCCGCGGGCTCTGTTCAACGCCGCCGCGGGAGCTGCAGATCGCCGTCGAGGGACCAGGAGAAACGCCGCCACGGGCTTTGGAGAACGCCGCCGCGGGAACTGGAGATCGCCGCCGCTGGCTCTGGAGAACGCCGATGCGGGAACTGGAGAACGCCGCCGCTGTGAAAGTGAAGATATTCGAATGAGCGCGGGATAAATGGTGGGAGTAACGGTGATCTCTCTTGAGTTAGCCGAATGCCTCGTCATCTAATTAGAGGCCATCCGGGCGGAGGCTAGTCAGGAGGGTGAGAATGAGATCAGAGCCATGGGAGACCTGGTTAGAGAGGTGGATCAGAATCCTGAGCTGATTGAACTCATCAGGATGCTCGGAAGGAGGGACTGCAGGACTCAAGAGCAGAGCCAGGGGCGTCAGGCCATGAAAGGGTGGGAGAGGAGGCTCTCTTGAAAGAAGCGGGACTATCGGGTCCACCAGCGCATGTTTGACCGTGACCCGGCCAAGCTCGCTGTGTTGGTGCTCGATGGTCAGGATCAGGTGGAATGTGATCTACCTATCAAGGAGGTTTACAGGGCGTAACAGGAGCGATGGGAGACGGAACGGGCATTCCACAGCCTTGACGGGTTTCGCTCGAGGGATGAAACCGAGAACACCGAGTTTTGCGTTCCGATCCGGTCAACTGACCTGTGGACTAGACATGCAACAGTGAGGATCGATCCTCCACCTGAATGGCGAAGGAGATGGGAAATGGCGGGTGGTGACCCGGGCGAGGCTCCCTCCCTGGGAGTAGTGGCGGGTCAGCCCGAAGAAGTTCCTCCTGCTTGGTCTGTGGTCTGGAGGCGAGAAGAGAGCCTCGCGAGGATGGCGCTGCCAGTCCAGGGCGTGGATCAGTTCTGTGGCAATAGAGTCAGTAACTTGTGGCTGGGGAACCCCGCGCGGGTGGGGTTCAGGGAGTACCACCACATTGCAGGGCTGGCGCTGCGGTCTAGAACATACCCTACCCGGAAGTTCCTTGCTAGGGGCAGGAATAAGGAAGGAGCAGCCTGCAGGCGCTGTTCCTTGAGGCTTGAATCTTGTTCGCGCATCCTGGGTCAGTGCCCATGGGTGCAGGGAAGCAGGGCCTGCCGTCACAATAAGATCTGCGAACTTATTTCCGCCGAGGCGGAGCGGGCCGGCTGGAGGACAGAGAGGGAATTCTGCCTGAGGACGCTCGAGGGCGCCCGAGGTGCTATACTACAGTCCGATCGCGTCTCAGGTAGGGGAGCTGGTTGGAGCATGCCACGTGAGGGTCATGGGATTCCCGGTCGGTGCCCGGGGCAAATGGCCCTCTTGCAATAACCAGGTCCTCACTGTACACGGAGTGGCACCTGCGCGTAGGTTACGGTTCGCCAGGCTGGTAAGCCGGAGGGCCCTTCTGTACTCCTTGGATGTGCTGAGGGACTTTCTGCGTGATCTGGTCTGGTGAGGCTTCCACCACCCTCCGGCTGGCGGTCAGCTGGAAAACGGGGGGCCAGTCGGATGATCGTAATGATTACAACTCGTTGCGACACTCGATGGCGCCTGACGGGCAGGTAAACCCGGAACGTCTTCGGACCCAACTGTAGCCAAATGCCTCGTCATGTAATTAGTGACGCGCATGAATGGATGAACGAGATTCCCACTGTCCCTACCTCCTATCTAGCGAAGCCACAGGATCCGGGTCTGGGTGCCCAGGATTGGATCCACAGGTCCGGCTGGGGAGGGTGGGTCATGGGGGTTCGGGGATCCGGGTCTGGGTGCCCAGGGTTGGGTCCGTAGGTCCGACTGGCGAGGGTGGGTCATGGGGTTCAGGGATCCGGGCTTGGTGCCCAAGATTGGGTCCGCAGGCCCGACTGGCGAGCGTGGGTCATGGGGGTTCGGGGATCCGGGTTTAGGTGCTTAAGATTGGGTCCGCAGGTCCGACTGGCGAGCCTGGGTGATGGGGGTTCGGGGATCCGGGTCTGGGTGCTTAAGATTGGGTCCGCAGGTCCGACTGGCGAGCCTGGGTGATGGGGGTTCAGGGATCCGGGCTGGGTGCCCAGGATTGGGTCCGCAGGTCCGACTGGAGAGCCTGGGTGATGGGGGTTCGGGGCAGGGAGAGCTATGTGTGGGTTCAATACTTTGGCTCCAGGGGGGTCTGGAGCTCCATACTTAGGGGGATGAGCTCCAGACCTGCATCCCAGGGAGAGACACCTTGGAGCGGGTTCAGTACTTTGACTCCAGGGGGTCTCTGGAGATCCCCTTTTCAGCTTTAAATAGATTCAAGTGTAGTTAAAGAATAAGTCATTGAAGTACAGGAAGGGAGAGCTAAGTCTGGGTAAAATACTTAAGCTCCATGGGGTTCCTGGAGCTCCAAACTTAAGGGGGTAAGCTCCACTTCTGGATCCCAGGGAGGGTGAGCCAAGCCTGGGTAAAAGACTTAGGCTCCAAGGGGGTTCCTGGAGCTCCAGACTTAGAGGCTGAGCTCCAGTCCTGGATCCCAGGAAGGGTGAGCCAAGCCTGGGCAAAGTCCTGAGGCTCCAGGGGGTTCCTGGAGCTCCAGACTTAGAGGCTGAGCTCTAGTCCTGGATCCCAGGGAGGGATGCCTGGACCGGGGATCAATGCTCAGCCTGCAGGGCCCGGCTGGAGCTCCATGGGTTCCCAGGGACCCCATGGAGCGCCTGGCTCCAAAGGCTCCCAGGGACCCCATGGAGCGCCTGGCTCCAAGGGCTCCCCGGGACCCCATGGAGCGCCTGGCTCCGAGGGCTCCCCGGGACCAGATGGAGCACCTGGCTGGGAAGGTTCCCCAGGACCAGATGGAGCTCCAGACTTAGAGGCTGAGCTCCAGTTCTGGATCCCAGGAAGGGTGAGCCAAGCCTGGGCAAAAGACTTAGGCTCCAGGGGGTTCCTGGAGCTCCAGACTTAGAGGCTGAGCTCCAGATCTGGATCCCAGGAAGGGTGAGCCAAGCCTGGGCTCCAGACTTAGGCTCCAATGGGGTTCCTGGAGCTCAACACTTAGGCTCCGGAGGGTTCCTGGAGGTCTCCCCCAGGAGGGAGGCTCATTCCTGGGGTACTGTGTGGCTGGAAGTGGTCCTGGTTCTCCTGGAAGGCTCCCCCAGGGGTCTGGCGGCGCCTGTGCCCAGGGAGGGAGCCCCAGGGGCGGGGAGAGGGCGAATTTGGCCAAAAAACCCTTTTCATGCTGTAAGGGCCCGACACATATCGGGTCTTCTTCAGGGGTTTCTTTAGGAGAAACCGGGTTTTTACACCTAACACAGCGCCCGCTGCGGGTGGGTTTTTGTATGGCACTTTTTCGGGTTTTTTCAGGAAAGTGCTAGAGACTTG
>NC_050526.1:30259127-30263335 GCF_002922805.2 Oryzias melastigma
GAAGAGGAGGAACGATGAAGAGGAGTGATGAAGAGGAGTGATGAAGAGGAGGAACGATGAAGAGGAGTGATGAAGAGGAGGAAGGACGTCTTTGGTGACTGACTTCCCCGGATGACTGAAGCGGTACCAGAACATTCTGGTGTCAGGAGCGAGTCTGACAGCACGCGCTCGCTGTAAAGTAGGTCAGGCGGCGCATCGACAGATCTGCAGCAGACAGAGTGGAGGTGACCCGGCGGATGTTCAGACGGAAACGGTTCTGTAAAACGCTGCTGCTCAGCTGCAGGAGAGACCATCAGAACCGAGAGAGACGGCTCTGGTCTCGTCTGGATCACACAGAACCGCTTCAGCAAACTGAATTCAGCTCTGCTTCTGTAGAGAGTCTCTGACAGAACAGCATCCGGGTTTTCTGAGCTCTGCTTCCACCGAGCATCAGAACCTGGAGGTTCTATTCACCAACAGTTCCAGACATTTGGAACACAACTGTTTTATCTTTGATCTTTTCCGAGCTGGAAGGAAAGCTCCTTATAATCCGACCTAAAGATGGTCAGACACGCTTTGCTCTGCTGCTCGTCTCCAAGACCCACTCCCATCCTCTCCTGATTGCTTTCCCAGCATTCCCATCTTCATTCTGATCAAATCAAACCAATCAAATTCAAGCGAGCACCACTCAGTGATTCTTTATGCCATCACTGGAGGTTGAGTTGTTTCGTCTGCAGACAATAGAAAGCTGGTCAGTCTCATCAGTGAAAACAATGAGTCTACAGAACGGAGGAGGAGGAGCCAGCAGAGCAGGTAGATCCTATAACCTGCAGATCAACGAGGAAAAGACCAAAGAAAAGCTGCTGGACTTCAGGACATGTGACAACACCCACCACACATCTGACCGTGAATGCTGCTGCTGTGAAGGTCAACAGTGAACTTCACATCTGGACAGCAGCTGAAGGTTCAGCACCAGCGACGGCTCAGCAGGGTCGGATAGACCGCCAGCTGGATGGTTGTGCTCCTCTCCTGTTCCTGGAGGAGGTGCAGCTGCAGCGTACCTCCTCCCTCAGCCCCCTCTCAGGGACCTCCTCCTTCCATCTGGGAAGATGTTCAGGAGAATCGGCTGCAGATCCAGCAGGAAGTTAGGATCGACTGTGAGTGTTGAGCAGACAGTTTACATGCACTGACCCCCCATGATTGAATGCTGGGTTCTATTCATTCTATTTTTCTGTCACACTGAAGAACATTTCCTGGGGCGCCCCCCCCAGACCCTGGACGACCTTTGCCCCCCCATGAGGCTGATGATGCTTTGAAAAAAGCTTTAAAACTTTCCCTGCGTGTTAACACTGTTTGTTTCCTGTATCTTTCTAATGTTTTATTCAGGAATTAACCGTATTTTGGTTTAACATTATGACTCATTTTGTGATTTTATTTGTAAAAATGTGATATAAATACATTTTTCTCTGAATCCTGAACTGTTTCATGTATTTTTTAGTATTTATTATTTTTAGTTGACTGTGCTCTGTTTGGTGCAGTGGGATTCAGATGTTGTAGATCAGGAGGGATTTCAGGATCCTGGTGGATCAGCCGTGCTCCTGTTTTTGGCCGTGGACCTCGCCTCTGGCTCGGCTTGTCCTGGTAAATCTCCTGCCCGTCCTGAGAGCATCTCTCCTTCATGTGGACATCCCTGAGGTTTCTTCTTCTTTCCTGATTCCGGTTTTTTAGGAGTTTTTTCTTCCTAGGAAGGAGGGTGTAAGAACAGGGATAACCAGTTTAGTTTAGTCTGCTTTGAGGTTTTGTTTATATTTGATGTAAATTTACTGAAATGAAGCCCAGTGAGACCATTCTTTTGTGTTATTGGGCTGTATAAATAAAACTGAACTGAATTTACCCTGAATGTGTTCATCAGAAGAGACGTGTTTGTCCGAACTGTACGATGAAACCTGGATGGATGGAAACTGTCAGCGTTTGTGAACCTGGGCCGTCTATTTTTAATGTGTTGATAGATCTTTTCATATTTACCCTACATGGTTTAAAAAGTCAGGCCGGCCTCTGCTCTGCTCTCAGGAAGGTTAATGAGAGCCAATTAACCATTCTGCCGTTGAAGTGCCGCTCCACTATCATTAGTCCTTCCAGAAAGGTCATCACCAAGGGTGTCGCGCATCCTTTTACTACTACTTCCTGTCCTAAGGAGAATGTAGATGAGTATTGATCAAAAAGCCCGACATGAACGGTACAGTTACTGCATGCTGATGAGTCTATTAGCTTTCAGTTAAAAAGCCATTTTCCCAGGTTGCAGCCGAGCCGTCATTAGATGAGACTTTCTGTGAGGCAGTCAGACGTCTCTGTGCGTTAACCCTTTAACACCTGAGGCGCCGCCGCTGACGCTAAAACACTAAATCTGTAACGTACTGTAACTTTTCAACTGTTAACATGATAATGTTCTCGTGTTGAAAACTTACAGGGGTTAACCAACAAACTAAGAGTTTGCACCAGACATGATGCTTCTGTCCTTTCCCTTCAGCTCTAACCTTTTGTTCTTCACATGATTATTGATTCTTCACCAGCTGAGGGGAAAACTGTAGACGGCTATTATCCTGTCATAAGACGCAGCAAAAGGTTGCAGAAAAACTCAGCAGGCTGTAAAGAGCTTTGCGACAGCAAATACTAGTGACACTCCGAGCAATGCTCCAACCTCACCAGAGGAAGAACGGACCGGATGGTTCTGGAAGCTGGAAATCAGGATTCGTTCAAGTCTTGTGTCAAAAAATCAAACTTCACATTTAGGCCCAGTCCGAATTCTTCACTTCACCTTCATGTTAAGGAGCATTTTTAGTGCAAGTGTGTCCAGAAATTTTTTATTTATTTATTTTCAATCCGACCCTCCAAACAGAGGGGTATAAAGCCCTCCATCTTGAGGGTAAACCGCGTCGCCCTGAGACGCACTTTCTTCACGTGTGTGCGCTCTGAACCACAGATGTTTACATTTAAATGTGTGTGTAGCTGGTTTTCCGGGTTCGGTTCTCCGTCCTGCGGCATAGCCGATATCAAATAAGGGACCTTAGACCTTAGATCTTAGATCTTAGAGTTAGAACTGCCATTTTTTTCAGTTTTCTACCCAGAAACCCCAGTGTCACATTACATCACGTGCTTGTCATGCGCACTAAAGAATGCTCAGGGGAACACTGTAAAGTCTGTGACATATGTAATGACTTTATGTTGTAGCATGACCTTTTTAAAGTTCTAAAACTGCTGTTGTTATGGAGATGCTGGGAGCTAACGCTAGCGGAGCGGCGATTATTGATGAAGTCATCGAACAAAAGTGACGACTGAATTCTGAGACATAACTCTCAGTTTGTAGGGATAAATGAAGGGGAGGAGGGAGGGAAGAATCCAGATTGGGCCTAAGTCCAAACATGCAATGCATGCTGGGATTAAAAATCCTTCATTAAACTATTCAGTTTGTGGATTCTGGTGTTCAAGCTCCTCATGAAGACAGTTTCTACATTCCGTGATGTTTTTCTGATCGCAAAAAGCATAAAATAGTAATTTTCTGAGTTTCAGGGACATTTAGGGAGACTAAATGTTTCTGTCTTTAATCAGAGTTTTTTTTCTTTCTGTTTCTAGTATATTCAAGTAAAAGGAAAGGCAACTGTAATGACGGGGAGGGGCCAGAGGGCCTCATAAGACTCCACACTTCATGGATGAGATGAGAAGAAGGGTACCACTTCAAATAAGACCAGAATCTTTGTAAACTTTATTTAGAAACCTGTCTTCTTTGCTGGAGGCCACCAGCTTTAGATTGTTTGTGAGCGCCATCTACTGGTGAACCATGTAATTACAGTTTAGAATTGGTTCTACAGTAGAGGAAACATCTGAAAATGGAATGAGGGCCGGTTGAATGAGGAGGTGGGCCGCCTGTATGTTTCACTCAGCTTTTGTAGTTGGACAGCTCAGTCCAGGACTGGGCTTCGATTCCCATGAGTTTCATCCTGTGTGGGTCATTGGGGTAACCCTTCACACTACTGCCTATGTAGACATGGGGGGGGGGTCTGGGTCTCCCTGAACCCGGATGAAGGGCAGGAAGGAATCAAACTCTGCCAAAATGAGTGTCTGATCAGAGACGCTGATGTGACCTGTGATGGAGTTATATTTACATTTATCACACCTTTATCAATCAGTCAATCAACTTTATTACTATAGCACTTTTCATATATAGAATAACA
>NC_050526.1:30267456-30279027 GCF_002922805.2 Oryzias melastigma
CTGTGGTTCTTTCTGAAACCAGACTGGTTTTCCTCAAAGATGTTGTTATGTGAGAGAATCTCATTCAGCTGAATAAAAACAAGCTTTTCTAAAATCTTGCTTAAAAATGGTAAGTTGGACACTGGTCTGCAGTTATTAAGAGCTGTGGGATCTAAGTTTGTTTTCTTTAAAAGGGGTTTCACCACTGCAGTTTTAAAGGCAGTAGGAAAAACACCTGTTTGAGTGGGTTTAACTTCTCTATCTTTAATCTTCTTGCTTGATGTCGTGTACAGCACGCATATCAAGAAACAGGAGTCAGCCTCAGCTGAAGGCTGTAACAAAGAGCAGGAACTTGAAGAACCATCATCAACGCTGGTGTACTGGAAGATAGAGAACTTTACGTCAGAGACAGTGAAAACCGTTCTATAGCTGATTCTTTGCCCCCTCCCTTCAGAACCCGCCACAGAAACGGAATAAAAGAGAGTTCAGACAGAGAAGAGATGGCCTGCACTCTCTCTGTCTGTTCTCCCTGCGAGTTCTTGAAATAATCCCTCTCGTCTTTCTTGCAATCACAGAGAAATGTTTTAAGTTGTTTAAACCAAACACCTGACGGTCTGTACTAAAAGGTGAACAACATTCAATTCAGTTTTGTTTCTATAGCCCAGTATCACGATGGAATCGTCTCAGTGGGCTCACCGGCAACTGTACAAAAACATAAAGTCATAAAATATAAACAGTAGCTAGTTGCTAAACTAACTAAGTTACCCTGGCATACCTGGCTTTAGACTCTCCTCGGTGAGGAATAACTCCTAAAAAAAACAATTTGGGGAAAAAAGAAGAAACCTCAGGGATGTCCACATGAAGGAGAGATCTTCTCCCAGGACGGACAGGAGATATTACAGGATTGAAAAATACAAATTAGTTTATCTCTACAACTGCATGTTTAAATAGTGTATCAGATGGGCTTCATCCAGATGGGGCAGCTGGGATGCGAGACGAGCCAGAGGCGAGGTCCACGGGCATGAACAGGACCACAGACGAGTCTCCCAGAAACTGAAATCTCTCCCCGGAGGGGAGTGGGAAAGAAGGAACAACACATGAATCACACTGCACCAACAGAGGCATGCAGAACTAATAGAAAAATGAATAATAAAGAATAGAGGAGACGTAGATAAAAATAGAGGACAGAACCCGAGCGTATCATACTTTCCCAGATTCTAACTTCTAGCAGTTTTCTAACAACTAATTGTTATTGTATTTTCATTCAAATAGTAGTACTATTAGTGCAGTATTCACGAAGATCTCATATTTGTTCTGGTAAATCTGGCTGTTATGGCTCCTCCCACTCGCCAAGAACTGGTGCTGAAGAACATCTATCTGTGGGCTTAATGAACGAATGAACAGACTGATGATAATTCAGCTCAAACGTTCTGAAAGCCTGAAGCAGCTGGAGGACGTGCAGACAGACTTCATTCGGTTTGGAATTGTCATCTTTGTGCCAAAAGCTCCTCATCAGCCCTTTCCCTCCATGATCTGCGGCCATCATTAATCCACGCCTGAGAGGCGTCTTTGATCAAAGAGAGCAGCTGATTATTTGCTGCTTCCTCATTGGTCGGATGATGTCCTTACCTTGTCCTCCTGAAATGAGCCCACTTCATGATTTTACCGGTAGAGTGATGGTCTCTGCAGAGGTACTCCAGGATAATCATCAGCTGAAGAACCAGAAGGAGAATCTCAGATTGTTGTTAACAGGATCCGCTGTAATCTTGTTTGTATGCTGGAGCTGCTCCGTCCGGGTGACACCTCTTCCCATTGGTTTAGACGTTTTGCATGCTGGGAATTCATTACTGAGAGTTTGGCTGTTGGCCAGCGGGAGATGAAATGAGGCTGACCCGTGTCCTGCTTTGGTTTGCCGGCGGTCCTCAGAGGGTCTGCATGATGAGTGTACAAATCTCCATCAGAGGGGGGGGGGGCTCGCTCTGCCTCCATGAGGATGAACAAACACACCTCTGAAGTTCACAGATGCAACAAACAAACAAACGAACAAACAAACAGCATGTTTGTCTGAGTCACTGATCAGGTTTTAAAGAGAGAGGCGCTCCTGATCTGAAAACTCTTACAGTTCAGTCGACGTCAGAGCAGTGTGTCTATAATGTGTGTTGTAGTGTGTCCATAATGTGTGTTGNNNNCTGTAGTGTGTCTATAATGTGTGTTGTAGTGTGTCTATAATGTGTTGTAGTGTGTCTTTAATGTGTTTTAGTGTGTCTATAATGTGTGTTTTAGTGTGTCTATAATGTGTGTTTTAGTGTGTCCATAATGTGTGTTTTAACCCTTCCGCTCTCCTTGGCTCGTTTGCATTGAAAGTGGGGTCATCTGAGCCCCACAAGACAGTGCGCTGAACTTTTTTTTTTCAAAGATTGTCGATCTTTACTGATGTCCAATGACAGACATGAAGTCATGTCCACCTTGTCCTCCTTTGTCATGGAAGGGCTAACACCTCAATCTAAGGGTGAGGTCATCTGGACCCCATAAGAGAGCACGAGGGTTAATGTGTCTATAATGTGTGTTTTAGTGTGCTGTAGTGTGTGTTGTAGTGTGTCTATAATGTGTGTTGTAGTGTGTCTATAATGTGTGTTGTAGTGTGTCTGTAGTGTGTGTTGTAGTCTGTCTATAATGTGTGTTGTAGTGTGTCTATAATGTGTGTTGTAGTGTGTTATAGTGTGTGTTGTAGTGTGTCTATAATGTGTGTTGTAGTGTGTCTATAATGTGTGTTGTAGTGTGTCCGTAATGTGTGTTGTAGTGTGTCTATAATGTGTGTTGTAGTGTGTCTATAATGTGTGTTGTAGTGTGTCTGTAATGTGTGTTGTAGAGTGTCCGTAATGTGTGTTGTAGTGTGTCTATAATGTGTGTTGTAGTGTGTCTATTATGTGTGTTGTAGTGTGTCTATAATGTGTGTTGTAGTGTGTCTATAATGTGTGTTGTAGTGTGTCTATAATGTGTGTTGTAGTGTGTCTATAATGTGTGTTGTAGAGTGTCCGTAATGTGTGTTGTAGTGTGTCTATAATGTGTGTTTTAGTGTGTCTATTATGTGTGTTGTAGTGTGTCTATAATGTGTGCTGTAGTGTGTCCATAATGTGTGTTTTAACCCTTCCGCTCTCCTTGGCTCGTTTGCATTGAAAGTGGGGTCATCTGAGCCCCACAAGACAGTGCGCTGAACTTTTTTTTTCAAAGATTGTCGATCTTTACTGATGTCCAATGACAGACATGAAGTCATGTCAACCTTGTCCTCCTTTGTCATGGAAGGGCTAACACCTCAATCTAAGGGTGAGGTCATCTGGACCCCATAAGAGAGCACGAGGGTTAATGTGTCTATAATGTGTGTTTTAGTGTGCTGTAGTGTGTGTTGTAGTGTGTCTATAATGTGTGTTGTAGTGTGTTGTAGTGTGTGTTGTAGTGTCTATAATGTGTGTTGTAGTGTGTGTTGTAGTGTGTCCGTAATGTGTGTTGTAGTGTCTATAATGTGTGCTGTAGTGAGTCTATAATGTGTGTTGTAGTGTGTCTATAATGTCTGTTGTAGTGTGTNTGTGTCTATAATGTGTTGTAGTGTGTCTATAATGTGTTGTAGTGTGTCTATAATGTGTGTTGTAGTGTGTCTATAATGCCTGATGTAGTGTGTCTATAATGTGTTGTAGTGTGTCTATAATGTGTTGTAGTGTGTCTATAATGTGTGTTGTAGTGTGTCTATAATGTGTGTTGTAGTGTCTATAATGTGTTGTAGTGTGTCTATAATGTGTGTTGTAGTGTGTCTTTAATGTGTTGTAGTGTGTCTATAATGTGTGTTGTAGTGTGTCTATAATGTCTGTTGTAGTGTGTCTATAATGTCTGTTGTAGTGTGTCTATAATGTGTTGTAGTGTGTCTATAATGTGTTGTAGTGTGTCTATAATGTCTGTTGTAGTGTGTCTATAATATGTGTATGCGTCATGAAAGTGCAGGAAACGTTGAGGAAATGAAGACAGACTCGGCCTTGACTGCTCCTCATAAAGAAACACTTTGATGGAACTCCTTCACAGGAAACAGAAATACTTCATTCAGATTCAAGGATGTTTGTGTCATTTCAACACAAACAAAATGTTGAACCCGGATTCTGAGCCAGCCAATCACAGAGCAGAAAATGTCTCAATCTGATCAAAATAGACTCAATAGTGTTCAGATGAATGTTGTGAATAAAGAATAAAAAACTCAAACAGATGTTGGTCCATGAAAAATGGAGAAGAAAGAGGAAATAAAACGATTTTTTTTTAAGTAAACCTGTAAACCTGTAAAACTTTATTTTCATCATGGTTTCCTTTGACAGTTTATTTAAATTCACATAAGATTCCAGTTGGATGAGGATGAGTAAAAAGAGCCTTCATCGTCATCAATATCCTACTTCACACACCTTGATGAGTCTAACATGAAACAGAGAAAACATGAAAACGCAAAATACATCTAAGTTATGGTTCTTATGGTAGTTTAGTGTTTGAAGATAAAAAGATCAAAACCAAAAAATAATAATTAAAGCTGCTAAAGGCAAGCAGTGGTCGCCCAAAGGTAGTGATGTCATCTCTCAGGACTTGATAGAAACCCTTCAGGTGAGACTCAGCCTACTGACAGGGAAAGTTTTAATTCAGACAGAATATGAAACTCTGTCAAACCAAAATATCAAAGATGTGAACTGAAGGAAGGTTTTGATGGAGGTTATTCTTCATCGTTGTTTAGTCAGAGCGACCAACCTCTCTGATCCTCACATCGACTGAAGGAGTCATGAAGCTCAGCTGGATCCTAAATGTTAACATCTGCAGCGGCTCAGTGACGCCAGCTAAAAGGTAAGAAACCTCCTGAAAAAGTCATCCACATTTCTGTGAGGCACTCTTTGGGGTTCACACTTCACCCTCGGCTGAGAGACGCCAACTTCTTGAGTTCCCAGAGGTTCACTGAGTAGCAGAACCGGACCAAACGAGGCAGGACAGTAACCTCGTTTTAATGTTGAAGCAAATGTTTGAAAATAAAACCTGATTTACTGAACACACAGAGGTTTAGTCCATCCATCCATCATCATCCATCTATACATCATCCATCATCGTACATCATCCATCCATCAACCATCCATTATCTATGCATCATCCATCTATACATCATCCATCCATCATCTATGCATCAATCCATCTATCCATCATCCATCTATACATCATCCATCCATTATCTGTACATCATCCATCCATCCATCATCTATGCATCAATCCATCTATACATCATCCATCCATTATCTATGCATCCATCATCGTCCATCATCCATCCCACATGCTCATCTTGGACTTAATGTCTGCAGCTTCCCTCAGTACTGTATATCTTCAGTTGTGTTCCAGCTCCAATATCTGCCGGGTCTAACAGGTGTTTGTTACTTTAGGTCAGGGGTCTGCAACCTGCGGCTCCAGAGCCACATATGGCTCTTCTACCCCTCCATTGTGGCTCTCTGGATAAAGAAAAATACAAAGATGTAGGTTTAAAAAAAGTAACAGTACAGTATAGTACGGTAAAAAACTGTAAAGTTTATAAATGTAGAGTACAGTAAAAAAAAAAGTAGAACAACTTAAAACTTTGAAAGTACAGTAGCCATAGTTGTTCCATAATCAAGAACATTTTTACAAATTTCAGTGTTTTAAGTGTGCCTTATGGTTAAACAAATACAGTTAAATAGCTCTGTTTTAATTTTAGAAAGTTAGATTTATGAATTTCGGGTTAAGAAGCACCACAAAGGTTTAAAGAAAAATCATTTTTCATAGTATTACATTACCTATCACTAGATTTGCTCGCCCGAGATTATTTTATGTGACACAGGAAGTCTTTTATTTTGAAATCAACCACTGTTACAAGTTCTGTTAAAATACTGTTTCGTATTTGGGGGAAATAAATGTTTTCTCTTAAAATTTGTTTTAATTATGCCAAAAATAATAGTTTATTTGTATTTCTCATTCAAATAACAATTACATAAATACAAAGTCTTATTTTTCTGAAGGTGTGTGGTGGTCCGTGAGAAACCAACCTAAATGGCTCTTTACATGTTAAAGGTTGCCGACCCCTGCTTTATGCGCTGGTCTCTAGAGTGACCATACTCCTTTAAGACCCACTGCCCTCCTGCTGGACTCTCAGCAATAAGGGGTTGAATTGGGGGGGTCAAGCCACCAAATGCTTGCTGAGTGTGGCTGTGTCTGGAGCTCACCACTCCCCCAGGGGAAGGGTCAAATGTAGAGAACAAATTTTACTCACCAACGGTGTGACAACTATTGGGATTTTCACAGAGAACAGAAACATCCACAGCCAGTGTTGGTCAGAACAGCATAAAATGTTCTCATCATGTCAGTAAATCCTGAAATATTCCTCTGTATTCTGTGACTGAAATTCTCCACAAAATGAACGGATTAGCTGCTCTCCAATAGACTTCAGTCTCTAATAGACACCATAAAGACATTTGAAGTTCTCCCAGATGTAGGAGTTAAAGACCTCCCTGACTTATTTTGTTGACAAACCTTGTGGATATTTTTACTGGTGCAGTAATTAGGAAGTTATGAAGCTCAGTCAGACGTTCCCAGCAGACCGGCTATTCCTTGAACGTCCCTCCAGGTGTCACTGTCGTTGCCCATGTGGGCAATGAAGTTCCCCCCGGAGAATGGAGAGCCCCGTTGAGGCACTTTCCAGTACACTTCTGAGAGACATAAAAGCCTAGTTTCCACTGAGCAGTCCAGTCCTGTAAGGAGTGCTACAAGACGGACCAGTTAGTTCTGATGAGCGTTTCCACTCAGTTAAGCCTCGTTTCCACTGAGAGGTTTGTTTTCAGACCGCTAGCGTGTCACTGCATCATTATAGTGCGACGACTAAAAGCAGCACCAACGGAGGTCATCCAGCAGCTCGTCTTGTTTGGAAGAAGATTGCCCAGTAGAAGAATACCGTCGTAAAGAGAATCGCTAGCTTAGCACTATACTCGTGCTTCCCAATGTCCTCACCACTTTCTGTCAATCAGTGAGTGGCTACAGCGGGTCCACCCCAACTGTCCTGTTCCATTTTTCTATGGACCTAAAACGGATGGGGGTCCTCAAGAGGTACGGGTCAGTATTGTTTAATGGGTCCTTTTAACAATGGAAACGTTGAAATTACCGGAATCTACCGAAGCGGACCGTACAATACCGTATCGTATCGTACCGTATCTTACAAGACCATGCTGTACCGCATCGTACCGTACTGTTTCATACTGTTCCGTATTGAATCGTACCGTATCGTACTGTTCCGTATTGAATCGTATTGTATCGTACCATATCAGACAGTACCGTATCAGACCGAATCGTACCATATCGTACTGTATCAGACCGTATCGGACCGTAACGAACCGTAACGTACTGTACCGTATCGGACTGTAACGTACCGTACCGGACCATAACGTAACGTACCGTGTCGGACCATAACGTATCGTATCATATTGTATCGTACCATACCGTATTGTATCGGACAGTACCGTATCGTATCGTACCGTATCTTACAAGACCATGCCGTACTGCATCGTACCGTACTGTATCATACTGTTCCGTACTGTACCGGACTGTATTGTGTTGTATCGTACGGTATTGGACCGTACCGTATCGTACTGCATCGTACCGTATTGTACAATATCGGACCGTAATTTACCGTATCGTACCGCATCGTACCGTATCGTACCCTATCAGACCGTAACGTACCGTAATTTACCATATCCTACTGCATCGTACCGTATCGTACCGTATCGGACCGTAACGTACCGTAATTTACCATATCGTACTGCATCGTACCGTATCGGACCGCAACGTACTGCAACGTACCGCAACGTACCGTATCGTACTGTATTGGACCGTACCGTACCGAAACTGTATCGTACCATACCGTACGGCATCGGACCATAACGTACCGTATCGTACCATAGCGTACCGTAACATATCGTACCGTACCGTAGTGTATCGCACCATATCAGACTGTAATGTATTGTAACGTAGCGTACCGTATCGGACCCAAACGTATCGTATCGTACTGTATCATACTGTATCATACTGTATCGTACCATACCGTACCGCATCGTACCGTAAAGTACCGTATCGGACCGTAACATATCGTAACATACCGTATCGTACCGTATCAGACCGTATCGGACCGTAACATATCGTACCGTACCGCATGGGACCGTAACGTACCGTAACGTATCGGACCGCAACGTACCGTACTGTATCATACCGTATCGTACCGTATTGTACTGTATCCGACCGTAACGTACTGTATCGTACTGTATCATACCGTATCGTACCGTATCATGCTGTATCATACCGTATCATACCGTATCGTACTGTATCCGACCGTAACGTACCGTATCAGACCGTATCGTACTGTATCATACCGTAACATAACGTACCGTATCATATCCGACCGTAACGTACCGTATCGTACTGTATCATACCGTATCGTACCGTATCATACCGTATCGTACCGTATCGTACCGTATCGTACTGTATCGTACCGTATCAGACCGTATCGTACTGTATCATACTGTAACATAACGTACCGTATCATATCCGACCGTAACGTACCGTATCGTACTGTATCATACCGTATCGTACCGTATCAGACCGTATCGTACTGTATCATACCGTAACATAACGTACCGTATCATATCCGACCGTAATGTACCGTATCGTACTGTATCATACCGTAACGTACCGTACCGTATCGGACAATAACGTAGCGTATCATATCGGACTGTAACGTATCGTATCATATTGTATCATACCATACCATACCGTATTGTATCGGAACATACCGGACCGTACCGTACTGTATCGGACCATACCATACTGCGCCGGACCGTACCATATAAGACCGTATCGTACCGTTTAGTGGAAATGAGACTGATGGCCAATCCAGACATGGATCATGGGATCTCTCAATCTCTCAAGGCCTCCACCTGGTTAGGGTGGAGGACCACTGAGGGGCTTTTAGTTTCTCCAAAGCTGATAACTACATGAGTAAGACAGTCACAAAGTGA
Organism: Oryzias melastigma; assembly: GCF_002922805.2. Taxonomy (NCBI): domain Eukaryota; kingdom Metazoa; phylum Chordata; class Actinopteri; order Beloniformes; family Adrianichthyidae; genus Oryzias; species Oryzias melastigma. Next base: position 30,276,534 of record NC_050526.1, read on the forward strand.
GTTTGAGTGGAAGGAGAATGTCTCTTCTGGTTACAACAGAAACAGAAGGATCCTCTCCTTGTCCGCCTCAGCAGAAAGTAGATCCACGATTGGCTTAAGAGATGTTCCACAAACAAAAAGTGACGATTAAACCTGATTATTGCAGATGAGAGCGGCTCCTGCCTGATGCCCCAACATCAGCTCCTCTGCTCCTGTATTTATCTCACCGTCGATGTGCGCTGAATGTTAACGTCCTCCGACCCAATTATTCCAAATCCACTTTCAGGTTAAGAGCCGTTCATTGCAGTTTGATCTGACTGGATCTACAGATGACGGTTTCTATCATTCTCTGTCAAACATCACAGTGGCTGCATGCATCCTGATGCAGTCAGAAGTGTGTCTCCATCATTAGAGGAGCAGTCTTCCTGCAGCATGCACGGACATTTCTGAGGGATTTGACAGAAAAAGATGCTGTCAGATCCAGAAAGAGAGAGAAATTCCTCTTTTTTTTTTTTTAAGGATTGGCCTGGTTCGAAAATGGTGCAAATTTTATTCCTATTTCAATTATTAATGTACAATCTGACACATCTGCAGCTGTCAGAACAGCATGTCTGCATGTGAGAGGAAAACCATTTTGCACTGCTGAGCTCTGATCTGATCATGAAAGGTCATGAAAGGTCATGAAAGCTCCTTCAACTGCAGGTTTTCATGTTTAAAAAACAACAAGAAATTCACAACGTTTGTGTTTTCAGTTTGTTTTACTCGTTCGTCATTCACTCGTCTTTCTCCAAACAGCTGCAAATGTCAGACTTTTCTCCAGAATACTGCAGATCATTTATGGTTTTAGCTCTTTTCTCTGTTTTGAAATCCATCTTACATAGAGAAAGTAGATCTGAGCGTGATCCTTTTCAGTCAGAGTTGATTTCAAATGAACACAACAGCACTAAAGCACAGACACGCACCGAGCTGCAGCCAGCAGGTCGTCCACGCCGCCTCACTGGAGCAGCTCTGTGTGTCAGACAGAGAGAGCGAGTCTGGAGGGGCACGCTCCACCACAGCCCCACGCCGTTCAGCTCCTGCGCTCAGACATCCATCTGGACCAGCACCAGGACGGGTGGCGCCTCGGCCACCTTGGTCCGGCGCCGCAGCAGGTGAGTCACGCTCTGGAAGGACGGCGTGGCGTGGAGGAGGAGCTCTTTGAGGCCGGCCCGGAACTCCCGGCGAATGAGACAGTAGAGGACGGGGTTGAGGCAGCTGTTGGTGTGCGCCAGGCACACGGTCAGCGGGAAGGCGTACGCCTGCACGTTGTAGAACGCCTTACTGAACGGCACCAGGTCGAACTTGATGAGCACCCCCCACAGCGTCAGCGCCTGGTTGGGCAGCCAGCACACGAAGAAGGACAAGACCACGATGGCGATGGACTTGGTGACCTTAGAGCGCCGGTTCTGCCGGCCCTGCTTGACCTCGGGGTCAGCGGCGCCGGCGATGCGTCTGCTGAGGATGATGCGCAGCAGCAGCAGGTAGCAGACGCTGATGATGACGAGGGGCAGCAGGAAGCCCAGCAGCACCTTCTGCAGCTGGTACAGCCCCAGCAGCAGCTGCGGGTCCCAGCTGCCCGAGTCCGGGAACCTCACCAGGCACAGCTCCTCGTCCGACACCTCGGCGCTGGTGGAGTAGATGGCGTGGGGCAATGTGGCCAGCAGAGAAACGGCCCAGATGCCCAGGCTGGTCCACTTGGCGCGGGCCGCCGCCGCCCGCCGACTGTGCATCTTCAGGGCGGAGGAGATGGAGTAGTAGCGCGCCACGCTCATGGCGGTGAGGAAGAAGACGCTGGCGTACATGTTCATGGTGGTCACCGAGCTGACGATCTTACACATGACTGTGCCGAACGGCCAGCGGAAGTCCAGCGCCGTGTCCACGGCCCAGAAGGGCAGCGTCAGGACGAACTGCAGGTCGGTGACGGCCAGGCCCATGACGAAGCAGTTGATGGACGACTGCTTCTGCCGGTGGCGCGAGTGGAGCAGGAACAGAGCCAGAGAGTTCCCCACCAGCCCCAGCGCGCAGACCACAGAGTACACGCACGCAATCATCACGCGCACCCCCACGCTGGAGCTGTCCCCCTGGAACTCCATGATGGACTCCCTGCTGAGCAGCTGCAGCCAGCAGTGCAGCGACAGGTTGCTGCCCGAGTCCTCCCGGAGGCCCGGCTGCTGCAGGCAGGACTCGGTCTGGACGCTCTGGTTCTGCTGCATGGCTGCTGTGACAGCTGCTGCTGTGACAGCTGCTGCTCTGACAGCTGCTGCTGTGACAGCTGCTGCTCTGACAGCTGCTGCTGTGACAGCTGCTACTCCTGCAGCTTCCTCTGCGTCTGCAGCGCCTCTGCGCCAGAGTCCGGCTGCGCCATCCTCCCGCCAGCCTGCGCCGGTCTGCCGGCTGCGCTCCGCGCTGCTCCCTTTATAGCTCCGCGAGCACGCGCAGCAGCGCTGTGTGCGCGATCCGCGGGAGGCAGCTGATT
>NC_050526.1:30279078-30281870 GCF_002922805.2 Oryzias melastigma
GGGGGGTTGGTGGGGGGCGTTTTCCCGCATTTGTCTTTTTATCTTCATTAATTTATTCGGCGAAACAAAAATAAAACTTCCGTTTTTTTTCCTGCATTTTTTCACAAATGTCTGTTTGTAAAATAGAAGCATTCTTGAAGAAAAAAACGTGAATTCTCCGCGAGGAAAACAAGATTCTGATGAAACAAACGAGTCGGATTTTGATGCTGAAACTTCTGATTTTTAAAGGTTTTATTCTCATTTTTGTTGCTGTTTTTAGTCTTTAATCAAATGAATCCTGATACTTACAAACATCTGTTTGTTTATGTCTGTTTATGATTTACTGAATGAAAAGGTAATTATGGTTTTATTAAGAACATAAAAGCTGCAGAAAAGTGAAGATTTCCTCTTTCTGTTCAACTTTCCTTTGCATGTTGTTGTTTTTATTACTGCTTTGTGGTAAATAAATAAACTGAATAAATAAATGAACAAATGAAATGGATAAATGCATCAAACAATCTCACAACTAAATAAATACATACAAGAAACAATTTAAATTAATTAAACAAACAAATAAATAAATAAACTAATTGAATAAATACATTTATTAAGCAAACTAACCAATAAATAAATAAACACAAAAAATAAATAAATAAACAAAAATCAATCAGTCTTGTGTTATTTACAACAGTGAATTTCTGCTATAAAGTCTCTAACTATGCAGCAGCTGTCTAATCAGATATGTTTCTTCAGAAAAAGGTTTTCTTTTTCTGTGGGATAAATTCGTGACATCTGATTATCTATTAATGCTAACGAGCAGCAGCTCATTTAACAGAAAGACTGAAGAATCGGTTTGTCTTCTCTGTTTGCATCCTGAGCAAAGATGATTAAAAGCCTGTGACCTCTGAGGTCGACCCCCCGACCCCGGCTCCTCCGGTCAGGTGAATGACAGACATGCTTCCTCTTCTCTGCTTCAAAGGATCTCATCTGTCATCCAGAAAGATTCTGATCCTCCAGTCAGCTGTTTGTTTTCTCTGAGTCCTTCCTTCCACACTTTTACTAAAATTTCTGAAAAACACTGAAGAAATGAAAAGGATTTAAGAAGAAGACAAACATAATCTGCCCACTTTTAATCCTCCCACTTCCTGTCACCTTAACAGTCGCGCTGCAGCGGGTTAGCCGGCGCTGACAGAACGTCTGCTAAGCAGCGCCTGACGAGGAATGAGTCTGCAGACGCTCAGCAGAAGCCAACATTTCACTGTTTATCTGCACAAAGCTGTAATTCCTCTGTAAAGCACACCTTCTGATGCAGATGAAGCTGACACTAATGACTCTGGATGTAAGTGATCCTGACAGCGTGACGCTAAATCCATGCGTTTGTTATCTGTGACACTAAACAGGATGATGGAACTGTTGGTCACACCAGAATAATCTTTTCCAGATGAGCCGGCTGAAAAAAGTTTGGACTCATTTCATCTCTAGGCCTGAAATCCTCCCTAAAGCTGTTCCCGGAGCCTCCAGCTGACAGGAGGACGCGGCAAAGTCGGAAACTTCTTGAAGGTCAGGAGGACGGCTGCAGCCAATGAGCACAGCCCAACTCTGCTGGAAGACTGCGGTCGCAGAACGACGAGTTCTCGGAGACTTCATCCACTCTGAAGGGATGCTGATGAGGAGACAGGAACGCTCGGAGCGCGCTCGGAGGCGGTCCCAGCAGACCATTGCTCTGGTTCACCATCTACTTTGGGAGGTTTGGAGTTTATCAGAGAGATTGGATCAAACCTGGAGCAAAGTTCTGCTGCTGGGGGCAAAACCTCACACGTGGATCTGCGACCTCCATCTGGAGCCGAATGAAGAACGAAGAGGAAAGAAGCAAAACCTGAAATAGAAAAAAGATTTGAAGAATCTGAACAATTCAGATGAAGAACGACAACGTTTCTCTGAAAAAGAATCTTTGAGGAAATCCTGCAGGATTTGGTGATCCTGGAGCAGGATGAAACCAATCCTCTTCTCTGTGATGACTCGTCCTCTTCATCACATGACCTAGAGGAGGGGTGGGGCTTCAGGGAGTTCTGTGGTGGTCACACCGTCACTGCAAACTTTGACCATTGGAACTGCCGTCTGTGGGGGTGGGGGGCTGAGCATGTGATTGGACAGACCGGTCACATGACCCACTGACGGTTTCTGCTGTCTTTACTGTAAAATCCATCAACCCTTGAACAAAATGAGGCTGTCAGGGATTTGAACCATTGACTGTATCAGAGAACTGGACCGAGTGAGTGTGATGTCATCTGTAGAAAAGGTTTTTTCGAATCCAACCAACTAAAGTCAATTCAGTCGCCATTTTTCCATGTTACTTTGGCCGCCATGTTGGAGCCAAACATTGTGATTGGTTTGAGTCGGTCTGAGTCACCGTTTCTATGGCAACCACTCTGGCCACACCCCTTAGACCTCAAAGGAGGCTGCACCATGTCAGTCAAAGGTTTTGAAGATTGGAGGTGGGGGAAGGGGGACTGCAGGCTCCGCCTACTTTTATTAAGGCATCTGATTGGTCAGTTTGGAACTTATAAAAGAGGATAATAGAAGAATGTTTGGAATATCAGGGGGGGCGGAGCCACTCAGTCCAGTTCATGAGGATCCATGGTCATCTGCTGACCAGAAGCTTTTGTTCCTGTTTGTGAGTTTTAATGTCAAAATGTTTCATAAGATTATTGTTGAAATTGATTCGTCACTCAGTGATGCTCAGTGTCACTAAAGCAGAAGACGACCTTTGATGGCGTTAGAGCGACGGATAAACAAATAAACAAACAGACAAA
>NC_050526.1:30281974-30293224 GCF_002922805.2 Oryzias melastigma
ATAAGATTATTGTTGAAATTGATTCGTCACTCAGTGTCACTAAAGCAGAAGACGACCTTTGATGGCGTTAGAGCGACGGATAAACAAATAAACAAACAGACAAACAGATAAACAAACAGACAAACAAACAGACAAACAAACAGACAAACAAACAAACAGACAAACAAACAAACAGACAAACAAACAAACAGACAAACAAACAGATAAACAAACAGATAAACAAACAGATAAACAAACAGATAAACAAACAAACAAACAGACAAACAAACAGACAAACAAACAAACAAACAAACAGATAATCAAACAGATAAACAAACAAACAAACAGATAAACAAACAAACAAACAGACAAACAAACAAACAAACAGATAAACATGTGTCTATAGGGAGGATCAGATCACAGGATTCAGATGAACTCTGACTGAAGCAGATTTCCGTTCCGCCCTAATTTCCCGGCGTCTGCATCCGGAGCCGCTTCACTTCCTTCCCGCCGTGTTTTCCCGGCTGACATTTGTCATCCTGCCGCCGCCGTGACGCGCTGATCACAGCCGGCAGAAGTCGCAGTGACATCGACACGACTCCAGAGTGTCTTCCTGTCATGATTCGTTTTCCCTCCTTCTGCTCCGTGTCTTTGTTTTCCTGAATCTCAGATCCTGTTTTCCCGCTCAGCACATCAGTCACGTTATAATTCATGGAGACAAAATGGGAACAGTGGTGAGGATTGTGTCTTTATCCTCCATGCTGGTGTCTGGATCCTGCTCTCCTGCTGGACGTCCTGCAGACGCAGCTCTGCATGCAGCTCAAACTGCATGCAGTCGTCAAACATTAGCTCGGTCGTCAGCAACGCTGCTTCTCTCTGTGGAGTTTGCGAGTTTGATTCCCGGCCATGGAAAGTGTTTTTATGCTTAAAAAAGAATTCGGCGAATATTTTTTAAGTCTTGAGAATTAAAATTAAATAAATACTTTTTTAACATATGCCAGGCAGCTACAGTTTCTTTTTAGCGTGCAGTGATATCCGTGTGTGTGTGGGGGGGGGGGGGGGTTACCAAAACTGGTCATTCATGCGATTACGGAGATTACTGGTTAAATTAGTAACAGATCAAAAACCATTCCTTACTCAACAAGAGACAAAATAACCTTCCTGACATTATTTATTCATTATTAGAAATGATTCAAATAACTGCAGATATTTTCTCTCTGTTCTACCGCTGCAGCTGTGTTGCTTTTCTTGATGAAAATGTTCTCCTATAGTCGCATTTGCTTGAAGGAACTTATCAATTTCCGTCGCTGGAAGTACTAAACTCAGCTGTTTGTCCCCGTTGCCATGGTGAATCGTGCTGTCTTTGCTCCATTGATCAGGGCTTTTAATGGTCGCGACGCTCACACCTGGTTCTGGTTCTAACAACTTCAAGTTGATTGAATCAAACATTTTCAGCTGTTCTGGAACCGAAATCCTGAGTTTGAGAATTTAGAGTCCAGTGACTCTAAGTTCAGGTTCGAACTCTAAACTTGTTGAGCTGCTTCTTGGAACGGGCCCCAGGAGTCCCACCATCGACAGTATAGAGAGATGGACAGAGCGCCTGTGACCTCATCCTAGGGCTGCATGATACTGAATTATTCACAGTATGTGGGGGTGGGGGTTCAGTACCTGGCAGGTATTTAAGTGGGCGGAGGCCTCACTCCAAAGCTGCTGGGGGTTTAGGTTTGTTGTGCTGGTTTTATTTTTGGTTTCCCTCTCTGTCCTCAGCAGTCTCACACTGCTGGGTTTTGTTATTTTAGTTTAGGGTTGGACCTCAGCATCTGATCGGTCTGATTGGAAGAGGATTAAAGGGGGAACAGAACAAAGTTAACGATAAAAAGGGAAACATGAAACAGAAGGTGAAGTGGAGCTGATGACACGATGGAGACCGGAGGATCCGACCAGCTCAGAACCGGACCTCCTCATTCTGGAGAAGGAGGGATGAAACAGGATCTGCTGGGAGACGGACGGTAGAGAAGAGAACTCCCACAGATCCTCACATCTTTGTCTTTCCTCAGAAACATTCAAACTGAAACCACTCCCACATTGTAATATTGTTTTGTTCCGACTCTCTGACTTTTGTTTTAAATGTTTCATTTTGATTCTTTTGTTCTCTGCGTCTCTGCTGGGTTTTCTCCGGACCATTCCGAGGTCATTTCCTGAAGTCCTTCAGCTTCTCAGGAAAATTCATCCAAACAGGAGAACATCCCGGCGGCTTAAGCAGAGCTCCATTTGTAGATTAAAACAGGAAAGAGAAGACTTTGATTGATGGCTGACCTGTGCCCCCCCCCTCAGAGGAAGCTGATGCTCCGACCCCCCCGGCTCCACAGGGACCGCAGAATCAAAGCCACAGGTGAAGGTGCTGAATGATGAGATGATGTTGAGACACTTTCACTCTGATTAAAGACAAAGAGGGACAAACCAGAGGACGGGGGGTCAGAGATGAGCCGGCCCCGGCTAAACGCTGACGTCAACCGGATTGTTTGCTCACCGGGATGGAAAACGTCTTCCTCACTTAAACCAGCAGCTTCAGGGACAGACGAAGAACGGGGAGGTGGATCGGTTTGGCAGGTTGGAGGAGATCAGGCCCCGCCCCTCACAGAGGAGACATCAGTCCAGATTACCGCCAGGATCTGCTTCCAACATCCGGCGTGTTAGAAGATGCTGCAGCAAAAGGTCACGACCGAAGACAGCCAGAAGAACAGCTGTCCAATCAGGAGGCTCCAGAACCAGCAAACCCAATCTCTGATGGTTCTAGACCCAAAACTAAATCACAAGGAGAGACGCCAAAAACTCAGCAGGAGTTCTGATGTTGAGGAATAGTTCAGGAAACGTCTGATGGTTTGTGTTGTCGGACACACAATTCTCTACTGCTGACCCACAAAGACTGTTTGTGGTTTGAACATGGAGCCAGGAGGGATTCTGGGAAATATGTAGGTGTGTTTGCTCATGAGCACTACAGCCAGAAGGTTCTCAGGTCATTGCAGAGAAATTAGGATCTTCAGCAGGAGAAGAATGGACAGACGGATGGATGATGGATGGATGGATGGATGATGGATGGATGATGGATGGATGATGGATAGATGATGGATGGATGGATGATGGATGGATGATGGATGGATGATGGATAGATGATGGATGGATGGATGATGGATAGATGGATGATGGATGGATGATGGATGGATGATGGATGGATGATGGATGGATGATGGATGGATGATGGATGGATGGATGATGGATAGATGGATGATGGATGATGGATGGATGATGGATGGATGATTGATGGATGATGGATGGATGATGGATGGATGATGGATGGATGATGAATGGATGATGGATGGATGGTAAATGGCGTATACTTATATAACGCTTTTCTTCCTCCCTTCGAAGACCAAAGCTTCAGTCATATTCACACATTCACAGACTGATGGCGTCTCCGCCACTGAACTCTGGCGCCGTCCTCTCATCAGAGACGAACTGTTCGGTGTTTTGCTCGAGGGCACTTGGACACATGGATGAAGAACCGACAGTGATCTTTATTTAGTTCAGAAACATGACAGGTCTGGATAGAATCACAGGATAAAAAAGAAATGAAAAGAATTGATCTACTGATCCTCCAATCAAACTGCACAAACATCACAGCTTCATCTTCATCAATACTGTTATGATTATTTCAGGCACAAAGTCAAACTTTATCAAACTGAAGTAAAGAACATGCAGCTTTTGTTAACAGGAAACGTCGATAAAGAGTGAAATCCCTTTTTAAAAAAACTGGTGCAGGATGGGACAGCGTCCGAACCGGCGCCGCCAGCAGGTCCGACTGCCTCACATGTCGTCGGCGTGCGGCCGCAGCCGGTCGTAGCGCTGCGGGTTGAGCGTCACGGACGACACGTGACCTGTGATGGGGTCGACCTGGAAGTGGCTTTCTTCCTGACTGGCGTTGTGAGACTCCGACTCGACCCGGAGAGTCCCCATCAGAGCAGAGAGCTCCTCCAGCTCCTCAGGGAACCGGCGGCGCCGAGCGTCCGGGTCTTCCTCTGAGGAGAAGGGAGGGTCCACGGCATGCAGCACCCGGGAGGCCTGGAGGTTCTGCAGGGACCGGGACTGGACTGAAGGAGAACAGAGAAGCAGAGGAGAAACTTCACAAACTTTGATCAAGTCTGAGACTCAGAGCGCCTCCTTCATAAGAACCTCGCCTCCCACAGAGGACAGACAGGAAGAACCAAAGCTGACCCAACAGTTTGGTTCCGTCTGTCTGCTCTGAGACTTCACAAGCTCACAGATGAGGGAATAAAAAGCCGGTGCCGCCGTCCTGCCCAATCCTGCATTCCCTCTCTGTTCCTCAGGATTCTGCTGCACATCCAGGAGCTGAGCTCCAGCTCGTCTGCAGACTCGCTTTGAACCTGCTGAGGGTTTTAACCTGCGACGCCTCCCTGAGGGAAGCTCAGTGAGGAGAGTCGGATCTACAGGTGAAGCACGCGCAGCAAAGCAGGACACGGACCCATCCCACACTCCTTTATGAGGGGGGTCAGATGTTCAACATGTTAAACACGTTCGCAGGTCTTCTACAGGGAGATTCTCAAGAACCTTCCTGGGTCGTACACGTCCAGAACCAGAGGAGCTGACTCACTTCTGACGGGGCTGAAGTCTCCGTGGCTCACCGTGGGCTCAGAGAAGGGTCTGAGGCTGGGGAACAGGATCAGAGAAAACGACAGCAGCAGCACCTGGACCAGGAGACAGGGGAAAACCGGGTCACTTCAGGGTTCTGGACAGGGCTGGGTATCGATTATCACAGAATCAATTCATTTCTGATTTTTCTCAATTGTTTTGACCCTTGTAATTCAATTTGATTCAATTCAATCTAGAGTTTACATATTTAGAGACATTTGTTTAGGAAAACATTGAAAATCTATTATATGATTTGAATGTATGAATAGTAATCTGATCCAGATCAAATACTGTAAATGTATCAGTGAAATACTGAGATTGTTAATATCATACAGTGTTACATGGATTCTCTAAAGGAGAAGCTCTAACATTGTTCTGCTTCTCCTGGAGGACGTTTCAGTTTGGCCACTAGGGGGCGACCATGCTATAGCATTACACCTTATTCCAGAAGAAGAAAGAATGAGTAAAAAACAAATCTGTAGAGCAGGGCTCCCCAAACGTTTTCTTGTGAGGGCCACATGACTGTTTTCTTCTGTGATGGGGGGCGGGGTTCGTTTGTAAGCTAACACAAAAAGATAAAAAATTACAGCCTAAACGTGAACATTTACAGTTTTCCAGAAAGCCACACATAGCTATATTTTAAATAATTCATTTCTGTAATCTTCACAGAAAAAAATAGTCAGAATTTTAAAAACTGGATATACAGCATTACCTGAGATAATTCTAGTGTGAATGCTGCAAGCTGAATTTGGCCTCTGAAGATGCTGAAATTGATAGCTGAAAACACCGACGTTGATAGCCAGCTAAAATATTAGCGAAGTGACAAATTAGCCTGAAAAACTGAAAAAACTTCTAAATTAGGCAAAACAGATATTAGCTAAACCCCATAAAAGTCTAGAAACCTTTAGTACCTGCTAACACGGTCAAAAAGCTAGCATAAAAAGAGCTGAATATTCTAATAGCTGAAAGAGCTGAACATCTAAAAAACATACGGTAGAAAATTAACGTTTATAAATAATGAAGAAAAAATGAATCCCTATGAAACCAATAAATATTCTCTGCTCTGCCGTCATCGTTCAGACTGCAGAACGGTGAAATAAAAAGTCACGTTCTATGTGGGTCTCGATTGGCGTGTGGGGGGCCGGGCCAAACGTGGAGACGGGCCTGATCCGGCCCGCGGCCCGTTGTTTGGGGACCACTGCTTTAGACCACAAATGGTAAAATATTTCCTCAAAAGAGTTTGGAAAATGCACATAAAGATGTTCATTTAGTCAGAATGTGTGTTTAGGTCACGGAGTGTTAGCATTAGCCATCCTATGGGAAATCCCATTAAACGTTAGCATCAAGCTAGCAGACTTTAGCTTTATGTGCTTGATCGATCTCAACTTTTATGGATTGGTTATTGATCTATTAAGCTTAGATCGATTAATCGATTTTATCAACCCAGCATTAGTTCAGAAGAACAACGTTCTCCGTGACAAGACTCAAGCTGAAACCAGCGTCTGTCTAGGCACCTGCAGACGGCCTGCAGACGGCATGCAGACGGCATGCAGACGGCCTGCAGACAGGCTGCAGATGGCCTGCAGACAGGCTGCAGACGGCCTGCAGACGGCCTGCAGACGGCATGCAGACGGCATGCAGACGGCCTGCAGACAGGCTGCAGACGGCCTGCAGACAGCCTGCAGACAGGCTGCAGATGGCCTGCAGACGGCCTGCAGACGGCATGCAGACAGGCTGCAGACGGCCTGCAGACGGCATGCAGACAGGCTGCAGACGGCCTGCAGACGGCCTTCAGACGGCCTGCAGACGACCTGCAGACGGCCTGCAGACGGCCTGCAGACGGTCTGCAGACGGCCTGCAGACGGTCTGCAGACGGCCTGCAGACGGCATGCAGACGGCCTGCAGACAGCCTGCAGACGGCCTTCAGACGGCCTGCAGCCTTTTTTTTTGTTTCATGGTTTCGTTTTGCACACTGAAACACAGACACACTCGTACCAGCACACATGTTCCAGTCTGCGCAGGCTTGTTGGATGAGTTCATGACCAGAGCCTGCAGTCTGCGCAGCTGGTCCATCAGGGATCTGCAGACAGACACAAACAGAAACCATTGAAGCAGAAAAGCAGATTTTCATCTGGAAAAGTCCAGACAACAACAGCAGAGTTGCTCCTACATGTTGCACTTCTCCAGCTGAGACACTTTCCTCTGCAGCTCCTGGTTGTGAGCAGAGCAAGCCGCCATTCTGGAGGAAGACAGCAGAAGGAAGTCAAATCTTCTGCAGGTTTTATGAACAAACCTCAGAAGCTGGTTTCCATTTCAGGTGGAATGTCTGACTCTCAGAGATTGGTGGGTCACGTCTGATCTTCAGGCTGCAGCAGATCTTCATTAAAGTCTTAGTTTTACAAAATGGATCAAAGGCTGACTCAGAGCTCATGGATGTATAAACTCTTCTCTTTCTATTTCCTCACAAAGGTGCAGACTCTGACAGCATGAAATTGATGAAGTGGAACATTCTTGGTGCTGGAGGCGACTTCCCTTCATTCAGGAGGTTTTTCTCTTTCTTCTGTAGTTTCTGCTCAGAAACCAGAACCGGTTTGGAGTCGAGTTTGGACACATTCAGTTTGAAATCAACAAAACCTGGAGTTTAATGATCCGTCTGTCCGCTTATAGATAGTTAGAGATAAAGACCAAAGCTGAATCTGAATTCAACCGTACGGCTTCTCCAACCGCTCCGGTTGTTGGATCATCTGAAGCTGGAGTGGAGTCCAAACTGTTGTGGAGGAGAAACGGGTTTCTTCATGAATCTTTAGTGGAAGGACTTTTGGTTTAGATTTACTTCTTAAAGTTAAAAACAATGATGTTTGTATTTTCTGAGTACCTAACATTGATGACATCATTGATGACATCATTGATGACATCATTGATGACATCATTGATGACATCATTGAGGGGTGGGGTGATAACGTCTGGATTTGAAGACACAACTTTCTGTTTGGAGCGCTAAATAAAGGAGAACTGAGAAGAGTTCTGAGGTCCAACAGTCTCTTTCTGATCCTTGAACCACCGTGATCCGGTCTGGACTGAAGAGGCGTCCAGCTGGGTTGATCTGTTCAGGTTTTCTGGGTTTTTAGGTTGTTCAGGTTTGGAGGGTCATAGATGAGCGGCTGGATCTGTAAGGGGGCTCAGGTGTGCCCTCAAAAGGTTCTGGTTCTGGAGCCCAAAGTTCTGGTTTTTGTTGTTTCCTTCAGTCAGTCAGACCTTATTGTTCCAGGTGTTCCCGCTCCCCCTCAGCATTCTGGGTTGTGTATTTCTGTAAACCCGTGTTGGTTCTTCCTCGCGTTGTGGGCGTGTCCTCACCTGCTCTCCAGCCCGTCGATGTACTCCTTCTTCTTCTTCCGGCTCTCCTGTGCCGACTGTTTGTTGCGGATCTTCCTGCGGATTTTCTTCAGGACCCGTTCTTCGTACTGACAGATAAAGCAGGACAGGTTTGGTCTGCGGGTCGTTCAGGCTGGCGGTCAGAGTGACGGGGGGGCGTTACCTTGGTGAGGGGCAGCTGGCTGGACAGAGTGACCCCCTCCTTGGCCAGAAGCTTCTTCTCATCTTCATTGAGGATCAGCTCCTGGACGGACTTCTGCGTCGGCTGAGGAGGCTGCAGGTGAGACAGGAATGTTGAGGTGGGAGGAGTCAGAATCTCTGCCTGATTGTGCCCCCCTCCCCCCACAGGAAGTAGTTTAGAGAGCTGCAGTCATCACTCATTTCATGGCTGTTTCAATGCAATTATGGGGAGAAAATGGAAGCTGCAGAGCTGCACTTTCTCCTTCATCTCATCAACCTGAAGATGAGATCCATAATTACGGAGCGGAGACGAAAGTTCTGCAGGACTTCCCCCATAAACGGGTCGGCCCGTTTACCTGTTCTGTTGTTCAGATGCTTTAGTATGCGTTAAAGCAGAGGCTCTTCTCCACAAACCTCCAGCTAACAGTTTATTTTGATCAAAAGCATCAGGAGAGAATTTCTCTTTATGGGGAATTTAAATGCAAATGTGGATTTTTCCGTTTTTCCTCCCAGGAAACGAACCCGAGACGCCGCCAGCTCCACCCAGGCAGACGGAAGGCTATAAATACGCCTTTCATTTGCAATTCTGATGCTGTTTCCCAGAGTGATTTCTGATTCTGGAGGAGCGCAGTCGTCTGGTTCTGGTACACAATCGCTATCTAAACAAAACACTGTGAGAAAACTCCCATGAGGCCTAGCGGCCTCTCCCGCTGCTGCTGGCGGACAGGAAGTCTTACGGGCTCGGCGCTGCCAGACAGCAGCAGGTCTTTGACCGTTAGCGGGAAGCTGGAGGATGGCGGAGGACTGTGCGCCTCGGAAGGATGCTGTGGAATCCGGGGTCTTCCCATCGGGAAACTGAACTCCCAGCCATCTGAGGAAACAAGGACACGATGAACACACGATGAACACACAACAAACACACGATGAACACACGATGAACACAAAGCACACGTAAGGAACTTCTGATAAGACAAGATAATGCTGCTGAGGGCTGCCCCAGTTCTAACAGGATTTTCATGACCCTGGAGCTGCAGCAGTTTCAGCAGCAGCAGTTTCAGCAGCAGCAGTTTCAGCAGCAGCAGTTTCAGCTGCAGCAGTTGCAGCAGCAGCAGTTTCAACTGCAGCAGTTTCAGCTGCAGCAGTTTCAGCTGCAGTCGCGTTTCCGTTTGTCATTTTAGAGCAGAAATGGTCGACAGACTGAAGGCGTTCGTATCCAGCCTGTTTTCATAATCACTCGGGTTCCTGGAGACCCGAGAGGACACGAGTCCTCAGTGTGAATATGAATATGCAGATGTAGAGAAAACTCGTCTCTTCAGAAGCTTTAGGCTCAAAGAGATCATCTGGATGAAGCAGAAGCTTCACCGTCAGGATTGTAAAGTAATAAAGTGATGGAGGAAACTTTAAAACTATAGAGGTGAAAGAAAAGAGTCACAAATTTAGAGGAGCTGAATAAGAAAAGCAGCAAAAATACCCGATTGGGGGTGAAAACCGTCTCTTCTGATTTCAAAACCTTCATGTCTCTAAATGAACCCAGAAACTCATTTGAGCTTCTGCAGGAACATCTCCCAATCTAAGGACACTCTGAAAGCTCACTGAAGGCAGCAGGGCCGGCGGCCTCCAGGTCTCGTTTGCTCTGTGGTCTGGCAGCACAGAAGTCCCCGGGGGGGCTCTCTGTGCGCGCGGGGCTGTCCATCTGATCTGAGGGGGGGTCCTCGCTGATCCCGCTGTCGCTGGGGGAGGGGGACGACCACAGCGGTGAGGCCGCCACGGAGTCGCCTCCAGTCAGGAGGGCGTTCAGGAAGTCCTCGTCGGCCTGCTCAGGCGGCGGCGGCAGCATCTGGGGGGAGGGGGTACAGCAGTGGGGGGGTTCATGTGAGGTCATGAAGGGTCAGGAGAAAGCTCCCAGCATCCCGACTCACGTTCGGCCCCTGAAAGGTCCAGCTGTGGTCGTTGCCATGGTTTCCAGTTTCCTCATGGCGGAGAATGCCGCTGTTCTTATCGAAGAGCCAGTCGAGCAGCTCGGAGCAATCACAGCCCTGAAAGGAAACGGATCAGAACTCTGAAAACAAAACTCTGAGCTTTGTTTGTTCTCATTCTGATATAATCAGACATTATCTCTGAATCCAAACATTTATGCGGTCCTGCCTCTCCTCCTGGCTCCCTGTCGGGTTGAACTTTGCTCCGTCGGACCTTCTGCGCTTCTGCTCCATGAAGGACTCAGAACGGACAGACGTACCTGATCCGGGAAGTGCTGCATGGTTCCTGGCGGCTGAAGCCTCGGAAAACCCACAGAAATGTCTGAACTTTAGCGAGTCCGTCGCTCTCTCCTCTGTGGAGCCGCTGTCTGTCGGCCGCTCTGCTCCGGTCCAAAGGTGAGACTCCAACACAACACACCCAGCTGACCGGCTGGGCCGCCCTCATTGGTGGAGAGCACAGATAGCAGCAGCGTCGCTGCCAGTGAGGTGAAGTCACTGACAGGATGAGTCGTCTGGAGCCAGAGACCGTCAGGATGACGTCACTGAGACCAAAGTCTGAACGACTCCGGTTTCCCTTTGAGACTGAGCCGGAGAACGCCGGAGAACATCAACAGACGCTGAGAGGGGAGAGACTGTGTTTATAGCAGCATGTGTGTTAGTCAGGGTTCATCAGGATGACCTAGATCCTGGAGAGATCAGATCAGATCAGTACCTGTATTTCAGAGATAAAAGTTTCTCAATGTAGAGAAGCTCCACAGAGAACCACAGGTAAGTGGGCGGTAACCTCCAGGATCAGCTCAGCAGGATTAGTTTGTTTTTTATTAGATGGTTCTGGTTCTGGTTCTGGTTCTGTTCTGTCAGTCACTCCAGGTTGAAGTAATAACCGTCCACATCACATCTGTTTCCATTTCTGTTGATGGTCCTCAGCCTGATAAGCAGTGAAGAGAAAACATCTTCATCAGAAAGTTTCATGTTTTCCTCTGAATCCAAGAGTCCTGGTGGGATGAGAACAGATGTTTCCAGATGGAAAAGGAAG
>NC_050526.1:30293286-30304426 GCF_002922805.2 Oryzias melastigma
TAGGCGATGGCCTGCCTGGGCCCCCCGAGTCTCGGCCTGAACACCAAAAAAGTGTCAAATACATTTTACAAGCATTATTATTTAAATCTTTCATAAAACTCCTCAAAGTGATGAAATATACGACTGATCATGTGAACACTTTCGTCCTCCCCCGTCCCCCGCAGCAATGGAATATTCCAGTCAAAACCAAGTTCCCGGACTGGAGGTTTTATTCTGGTTTTGAAGCAAACATTGCTGTGAATCCGGACCGGTTCAGGATCGGTTTGATTGTTTCTAGTTTCTTATTGAAACATGTTCCGACCAGGGATGCAGGTGAAGACGTGGTTCTGGACTGTTCATCATGAATGTTGTCATGGAAACGAATACTTGACATGAAGTCTCTGGAGTCCTAAATCTCCATCAAAGTGGGACTTCACTTCTACAGACGGTTCTGAGGGTAAATCTGGATGTTTTCATATCAGACGTTCGTTCTTCATTTCTGACAGAAGATTGGTGTTCCTGATGAATTCTGTTCTGAACACGAACTCTCTTCTGAAGAACAAAAGTAAAAGTATCGGGTCAACAGAGAGAGCAGCAGAACCAGACAGCGGCTCTGTTTTCATGCTAGGAAGATTAGCCAATCAGCTGTTATCTGAGGGTTCAAAGGGCAGCACGTTTCCAGCTTCATGTATGAAGGAAGTTCAGCGTGAACCAGAACGGCGGCAGGAAGCAGCCAACGCCGTTCCTGTGGCGACAGGTGAGTCTCTGAGGGACGTTTCGTGAAGACGGACGCCACGGTTTAAGTCACCACGACGCCGGACTCTTCGTCCTCATCTCTGTGTGTTGGTAGCATGATCAGAAACTGGAGGGATCACTCTGGGACGTCCATCCATCCATCTTAAACCCATCATCCATCCATCATCCATCCATCATCCATCCATCATCCGTCCATCATCCATCCATCATCCATCCATCATCCATCCATCATCCATACATCATCCATCCATCATCCATCCATCATCCATCCATCATCCATCCATCATCCATCCATCATCCATTCATCATCCATCCATAATCCATCCATCCATCCATCCATCATCCATCCATCATCCATCATCCATCATCCATCCATCTCTGTCATAATGTGGGAGGAGTATAGAGTCCAATCCAAACTTTACCTGAGCCTCAGGTAAAAGTGTCACCAGCTGAACATCCGTTTAAAGGTTTCAGAGAGAAAAATCAGCTTCTGGTACAATTTATTTATCAATGTATTTATTTATTTATAGAAGTGATTGCATGTTTGTTGCAGAGAAATCCTGCATGGCTGTTGATCCTGCAGAGCAAACCAGAGCAAGCCAATCTAAACCAATCTGAACCAATCTGAACCAATCTGAACCAAACTGAACCAATCTAAACCAATCTGAACCAATCTGAACCAAACTGAACCAATCTAAACCAATCTGAACCAATCTAAACCAATCTAAACCAATCTGAACCAAACTGAACCAAACTGAACCAATCAGAACCAATCTGAACGAATCTGAACCAATCTGAACCAAACTGAACCAAACCAAACCTGCAGGTTAGTGATGTGAACAAATCTAGGGTTGGTCTGAGGAAGCTCCGGTAAATCTTGTCTTGATTTCCACGTTGGTGTTTGATCCAGAACTGTGATTGGATGACGGGACATTGTTAATTGAAAGATGGAGGGAAATATGTTAATGAGCCTCTGAGAGCATCAGGGTTCTGAGATGAACCGCACACTAAATGCCAGTCATTGAAGTAAATGCCAATCTGACAAGAGCCATCGGTGTTGTTGGAGGAATCCGAATAAACACAACAAATGAAAAATGGATTTTCAGTGGAGGGAAAACATCATCCTAATAATTTAGGGACACACCACATCGCAGCTGACAGGCTGACATTTGAGGAACGTCTTCATTAAATCGTCTTGGAGGAATACATGTTTAATAATGTCTTCTGAGATCTGCTGACGTTCTGGTCCTGGAGCCATTTGAGGCCTTTTCCACTCAAAATCCAGCTTTTGTCTGGGGGGGGGGTCGGTGATTTAAGGAGGTGAAGACACTTCATCTATCAAACCGTCAAAGAGCGTCTCAGGGAGAGGAGAGGACGAGCTCGGAGCTCTCTCTCTCCTCAGGTAACGTGTCAGACAGGCTGATGATCCTCATCACCTTCATTCTGGTTCTGATCCAAGAACTGGACCAGAGCATCCTGAAGGCTCAGCAGGACCTGAACGCTCCACCAGACTCAGTGTGTTTAGTAGCTAATCTCCGCCCATCAGCGGCGTTCGTCTCACCAGCACGTTTTCATGGCTTTCTGTGTCAAATGTCACCAGCCTCGGACTCAGATCCTCAGCAGAGACCAGCAGGTCCCTCCAAAACCCCTAAAACGCTGTATGGTGAAGGACCGTCCAGAGTCCTGGATTTATCCCAACCCAGACCAGATCTGTAACGGTTGCCTGATCGGTACCATGCGTGAGTCTGACGCCACGTCATCTTCTCACAAACATCACAACAGTTATTCAGTTACAACTGGATTATTTATTATTTATAGTTCCTGAAGCTTTTGGACGTCTACAACCTGCTGCTCTGGTCACATGACATCAGGACAGACTCTGCTGCATCTGTCCTCCACCATTCCTGGTTCCTCCTTTCAGCTACAAACAGCTTCACTCCTAAATGTTTGCTGCATGTGGATGTGAGGAAGTTCATGCTGAACAAACTCGTCCCTCTGTGGATCAGAGACCCAAAGACAGACCGGGCCGACCCTGAAGATCAAACTCTCATATGACAGAAAAGACCTACTGTACCTGTCTGCCATCTCCAGCATCAACACACAAACACACAAATGTTTGTTGTTGTTTGTGTGCAGAAGGACGATGACGTCATCCATCACCTGCTGGACCCTCCCTGCCAGCTCAGTGTGAATGGATTTCACCCTGACTGGACTGAAGTGATGGAAACGTCTGAACCTGAACAGGCTGACATCACAGTGGAGTTTGGGCTCCATCTGCTGGCTGAGAGGTGCAAGTACATCCTGAAAGGCTCTGGTCAAACCGTCCGAAACCAGAACCACAGAAGAAGAAAGACGTTTGTCTGGGTTTCTGTACCAAATGTAGAAATGAAGAAAATCTAAACATGAACGAGATGTTTGAGGTTTGTCTTCACCTCCGTTTGATGTGTATTTCTTTGGACGAAGGGGGGGGGGGCTCTGATCAGAGTTAAGATGTCTGGACTCTGAAAGCAGAGATAGTTTCTCCGTCTGACCCCCCCCAGTGCAGACTGGTTAACAGCAGCTTCAGTAACTTTTGGGCTTCCTCTAATCATGTGACCTTCATCGATTTCTGCCGTCAGCTCGCTGAAACACTAATGGCTTCAACCAATGGAAATCCATCAAGAAGAAGTTCTCACCCCCTCTGCCCCCTCTGCCCCCACGGCCTGTTTAAAAATAGCCCCAGATCCGCGACGCCATGACACTCATCCAGCTGCATGCGTTTGTGGCCCCAGCAGGCCCCGCCTCTGCCAGCACTGGCTCCTCCCATTATGTGATGCACCCCCCCACTGAGAGCTTTAATCAAAGGTAAAGATCATTGCTCCAAAAGTGTCATTCTTTTCTTTCTCTCGTGGGCCACCATGATCAACAACGGGTCAAGAACCAGAACACTGAAACACGAGTGAAGAGGAGGATGATGAAGATCAGCTCTTATTAAACAAAACACCACAACTGTGGCCGTCCAGATCACATACATCTAAATAATTACTCACGTGTTTTTAAACAACTTCTACATTTCAAATACTACTGTTTTATGGTCTTTTTAACAGGAACATTGTTTGTGAAGATTCTATTTCAATGATTAAAGAATTCCACACTTTCATTCCAGAAAACACGAAACCTCTTTGCCTTAATGAAGTCCGTGCAAAAGGTAAATAAAAGTTCCTTTTTCTCCTGTTATTACCATCAGTTATTAATTTAAACTTCCCACAAATATGATCTGGAATCTGTTTTTTATCTTCCACATAACTGTATTTAACTGCAGAAGATCTGGAAATTTGAGGCTGTTGGTTTGAACAAAACGCTCATGGTCCTGTACGATTTATAGTTCTCATAACTTTCTTTTGTAGTAGGTTAAATCTTTTAGTATGACTTTTGTGAGCACCCCCCCACACCCCATTATAGATAATAGAGGAGGTATGGGACTATTAGGGAATTGTATAATATGTGTAAGACATCTTTGTCTGGAATATGTTTTACTTCATATCAAATTCCAATGTTTTTACTTATTTTCTTACTTATGTGGTCAATATGGAATTTTAACTAAGTTTGTAATCGTGTACAACTGCTAAAAATGTTATTTCAGAAACATTATTAATAACAGTTTCCTCAATTTTACCATTTCTATTTTCACCATAATTTCTTGTTCCAAAAATCATACATTTAGTTTTGTTTTCTAATTTAGGACTAATTTGTTTACATCAAACCATCTCTGTAATACAACCAGTTCATTTTCCATGTTTGTAGTGACTGATTCTAAATTACTCCCTGAACTGTCGTATCATCAGCAAATAACAGAAAATGTATATTTTTTAAAGTGTTAGTAATGGCCTGGGACAAAGCTAAAATAAGTATCCAGATATATTCCATATGTTCTAATGTATCAAAAATAACAAATAATTACCGTTGACAAACGCAGGTTTTTGTAAAATTTGACAAAATCAACGACAAATCACACTCGCATTTCGCCCTGCTTCAGAAACGGCTCGATTTGGGTCACGTGACGCGTTGACGTCATGTGAGTGAGACAGCGCCAGCAGCAGAATGCAGGCGGACCCAGGGTGTCTGCAGATACATGTATGTGTGTGGCTGCGGCAAAGTTGAATTCTATAAACATCGGTGTTATGGTACGACGGAGTATTAGGGCCACCAAAAAAAACAATTATAAAATTATGATTTTTAAAGTCGTAAATTTACGAGATTTCCAATCAAATGAGCCTATTGTGAATGAACACTGTGAGCAGAACCAGACCGACTAAAGTGTGAAAAGCTTCTGATTCCAACAGGTAAACTGAATGTTTAAAACATTGCACAAGTTTCTTTGTTTGATTTGCAGTTTATTAATCATTGATGGTGGCTTGTAGGATCTCTGCAGATCCGTTGATGAAACCATCGACACTCGCAGCGGTCCACCAGTCATTTCTTCCTCCGTGAAAGATCAGATCTCATCTGTGTGATGCTTTCATCTGAAGAAGAATCGTTTTCGGAATTTTCAGTGTACTTAGCTAACGTGACAGACTGTTGTCATCCCCTGTTGTTGTTGTGTGTTGAAACGGGACGATTCATGTGGAGAACGGGCCGTACGGAGCACTGTTTACATTCTCCTTTGGTGGTGAAAGAGCTTCTGGGATGTGAATAAAGTGAATAAATAAGTGAATAAATAAATAATAATAAAGTGGCGGACGGTCCTGCAAACATGTCTCTAAGCTCTTTATTTTGCATATGAAACTCTGCATTACCGACCCGGATAGTCAGCGTCATTGATGATTTGATTTAGAGTCGCCAAAAGGTTCCGATCTGTAAATAAAGCTTCACGAGATGCTCCACGTCTTCCAGCTTCGAGCATGGCTCTGATAAACTGACAGCTTTCGGTTTCATCGGCATTCTCAGCGTCACTGTCAGTGTCATTGCCAGATAGTGAGCTCCTACTTTCCGCGCTGCCGGCTCAAATTGATAGGGCTTTACAGTCCTCAAACCACAAACACCCGGCGCCTCTGAATCAGCGTCACTTTCAGAACAAATGTTTCCACAATCTGAGTCTGAAGACAGAATTGTGGACCTTGAAATATCGCCGCTATCGCTAGCTCCGACACGCTAAGGAGAAGCCATCTTGCTATGTTGACTCCTCTGACGTCACACGACCACGTGACCAAAATGGAGCTTTTGACCCGGAAGAGACAGGTTTGCCAAATTTGGCCTCAAAAATGCCGTTTTATTTCAATATTTCTTGCTCAAAACACGCCAAAACATTTGGAAATGGTAAATATAAGGCGAAATACAGTTAACACAGAAAATGACCCACAACCCCATTACTAGTCCTTTAAGATTTCATGGATGTCATTGATGAGTAATATAAATAGTTTAGTCCCAATTACAGAACCTCGTGGAATTTTAGACAATACTGTTTCACATTTTGATTTTGAATTATTAATCTGAACATATTGTTGTTTTCAAAGTAACTTTCCAACCATTTGGATTCAGTACTTCTTATACTATAATTGCCCAGTTTTACTAACAAGATGCTGTGGTTTACAGTATCAAATACATTTTGCAAATCAAGAAATAAACTAACCATGAAGTGTTTTTTTGTCAAATGCAGCAATAATTTTGTCTGTTAAATGAATGAGTCCAGTAAAGGTTGATCTATTAGATCGAAACCCATGATATTCAAAAAGTACATTATTTTTTTCAAAAAACACATCCAATTATTATTGAAAATTGTGAGAGTACAGATACTGGCCTATATTTTTTAAATATATGTTGATAATTTCATTTAAATGTTGGGATTATATTGGCTACTTTCATTTTTTGAGGGGAGATTCCAGTTCTAGAAGAAAGGTTGAAGATATATGTTGTTAGAATATCATGTTCTGTGATTTCATCTAGTGTATATATACATATAATTTAATATGTTCTTTGTACTTTTTGTAAACTGGCAATTTCAGTATGGATGACGTTTTCCTGACATTTTACAATGTTGGTTTCCATATTTGCAAAGAAAGAATTAAACTCATTTGTCATTTGAGTTTCATCATCAATGAGTTTTCTTTCATGCACAAAATATTCTGTTATTCTTTTACCTTGAAAATGTCTTTTAGCCGTTTCATTTAAGGTTTTCCATATCTTCTTATTGTTATGCTTATTTTTCTAATTTATTTTTATAATCAGATACAAACCACCAGGATTCTCCTTTTAAAAGGTTCCTGAAACTTTTTAAATGTTTATAGAACCACCTCAATGAAAGTGTGTTTTTAGCATGTTCCTGTAGCATCTGACCCCCTCCCCCCGATTTACAAGTTTTCCCCACTGCAAAATCATGGAGGGTCTGAGAGTTTCATCTTAGCTGCATGTCCACTGTGGCAAACATCATCTAAAGAAAAATCTGGAAATCACATTGTGTGATCTGTTAAATGAGTATTAGAATGCTATTGCTGCAAATAAGTATTTGAACCCCAGTCTATCTGCTAGCATTCTGACCCTCAGTGACCTGTTAGTCCACCTTAAGCAGTCCACCTTAACTAGTCCACCTTAAACAGTCCATCTTAAACAGTCCACCTTAAACATTCCACCTTAAATACTCCACCTTATGCAGTCCACCTTAAATACTCCACCTTATGCAGTCCACCTTAAATACTCCACCTTAAACATTCCACCTTAACTAGCCCACCTTATACAGTCCACCTTAAACAGCCCACTTAAATATTCCACCTTAAACAGTCCAACTTAAAGCGGCTGGGTGGCTCAGTGGGCTAGGTGAAGGGCTGACACGCAGGAGCCCTGGGTTCGATTCCCAGGGGTGTCCACTGATCCCCACCCAGATTGGGTCCTTAGGCAAGACCCTTGACGCTGCTGCCTAACTGGGTCCCTGTGCCCCTCAAGTACAGGGTTGTGTCAGGAAGGGCATCCGGCGTAAAAAAAACTCTGCCAAATCACTGATGCCAAACAGTGGGTGCTGTTAGGCTGTGGCGACCCCGAAAGGGATAAGCTGAAAGGGAACTACTACTAAACAGTCCAACTTAATGAGTCCACCTTAAATATTCCACCTTAAACAGTCCACCTTAACTAGTCTACCTTAAACAGTACACCTTAAATACTCCACCTTAAATATTCCACCTTAATTAGACCACCTTAACGAGTCCCCCTTAAACAGTCCACCTTAAATATTCCACCTTAAAAAGTCCACCTTAAATATTCCACCTTAACAAGTCCACCTTAAATATTCCACCTTAAACAGTCCACCTTAACTAGTCTACCTTAAGCAGTCAACCTTAAATATTCCACCTTAACAATTCCTCCTCCACTCTGTTCCTGAATCAGAATCTCCTGTTGGAGGTGTTCCTGTCCACACCTGTCCAGTTCAGTAAGACTCCAACTACTCTCATGACTCGGACCAAAGAGCTGTCCTAAGACACCAGAGACAGACTGTAGAGCTCCACGAGGCTGGAAAGGACTACGGGGCAATTACCCAAGATCCTCTGGAGTTCTTAGAGAACGGAAGAAGCTAAACACGACTGGAGCTCCATGTCAGATCTCACCTGGTGGGTCTCAGTGACCCTAAAGGTGAGGATCAGCCCAGAACTACAGAGGAGCTGTCCCTGAGCTGGGAGCGTTTCCATGGTTACCGCTTTGAAACCAGACCGTCTGAAGTTTGATGATGCAGAGGATCATGGGAGAAAGTCATGTGATCAGATGAGACCAAAACAGAACTTTCTGGTCCAAAACCATCGTCTGTTTCTGCTTTGACCTGTTGGGGTCATGAGGATGCAGGGGGGGGTCATCAGTCCTTCACAGGCCACACCCACTCATGCACTCGCACGTGCACACACACCAGCACGTCTGGACTGTGTGAAGGGAGACGATCCAAACTCCACACAGAAGCATCCATCCAGAACCGAACCGGGCTGACCGACACCACCGTGCTGAACTTCATCCCCACAGCAAAGACCACGAGCCGGGAAACAAAAGCCCAGAGGGACCGGTCCGTGTCAGAGGTTCTGAGGTTCTGTCCTAACGCTGCTCACAGCCCGACTCTCTGCTCCAACACGGACAACAGCAGAAGAACCAGAGCGGGAATGTGGAACCCAAATATCCAGCAGGATTCTGCTGTTTGGCTTGTTGGTTCTGGTTCTGCTCAGGTCCTCCTTTTCACTATCCAGAGCTGACGTCATCTCAGAGTCTGGGTCAGATCAGCTGCTGTCACTCAGATTGTTCACGTCAAAGTTTATTGATGAAACTTTAGTTTGGGGTTTCTCTCCATCACTTCCTGATTTTGAGGAGGTCTTCTCTAAACTGTCCTTAACATATTCTCATCCTGTTTCTTCTGTTTTGCTTTTATATGATGAAGTTTTAATATAACGTTTGTCTATTTAGTCTTTTTTCTTCTTAACTTCCAGACTTGATCTGAAACCAAACCTTTGTTACCTTTAAAATATAGATATATTTTTTACCAAATTCAAATTTCTGTGTTCAGTAAAAACGGATATTTTAAATCTAACTAATGACAGCTGTTGTTAATTGATCCGAGTGTGTTCTCCAGTGACGTGCAGTCAGGGGAGACAGGTGAGCCTCACCTGGTGAATATAACTGAAGAGATGCATACATTCAATAAGATGAATATACTTTTAAAATTAAAAAAAATCAAATGTTATTTTTTTAGACATGTTTCTATGATTACCATTTTTGTTCGGGTTTTTTTTTAAAAAAAAAAAGCAGCAGATTTGCGAGTTTCCTCTTCAAATCCGTTAGACGGCGCTGGCAGCTGTAGCCCCGCCTCCCCAGCGCCGCTCACACTGACTGCAGCTGACGCATGTCTGTGTTATTTCGGTATTTCTATCATCATAAAACGCTTTATTTTAAATCGACCTGATTTGTTTTTCATTGGTTCCAGTTTGTGACTCGTTTAGTCTTTTTATCCGCTAAAAATGCGCTTCAAAAACACACTCGGTGCGGCAGACAGTCCGCCTGCCGCACCAGGATATACATGCCACCAGCAGAGGGCGCTGGTGAGCCCAGAGAGTGTATGTGACACCGCGGATAAAAAATAGTAGTTTTAGCAAGACAAGTGCAGCCGTCCAGTTACTCTTTAAAGTTAACATCAGTTTCTAAATGGAGGATTTGGTTTTAAGCCCTGAACCCAGAATGTGTTTAGACTCGTCTCTGGTAGAGATCTCCACGGAGACGGAGAGACTTTAACTCTGGAGAAATGAAGATTCTACAAACAGAACATTCATCTGTTTCTGCGGGAGCAGCACAGACATCATTCATGAATTAATATAAGTCAATAACAACATTTTCTATGCTACAGTTTGTAAACGGAAGTAAAATGTTGAATTGAAGTTTAAAACACTTTATCTGTCAGTCAAATGGTGAATCAGCTGCTCAGTGTTGCCAGATCGTGTCAGAGCTTTCAGGTTCTTTAAGTATTTATTTATATAAAGTTTGTAAATCTGACTGATGACGTCAGAGCCTCACCAGCCGTGAACCTCACCGCGCGTCCCCGGTGTTCTCCACGGTGAACGCTTCCTCTGACCTTCAGCTTCAAAGTTTCTCCAAGTTTAGATTTCCATCACAGATCCACGCGGAACAACTCGAATGTTCTGCGTTTCCCGCCGCTAGATGTCGCTGTAGCGCGCGGGATTCATCCTCCCCCTTCCAGTGCGCGCGCGTGCGTCCGTGGTGTGTCGGATGGAAGTCAGCCTGCTTTCCAGCTGAGCGCGCTCTCGCTCCCTCCCTCCCCCGCGTGTGTGCGCGCGCGCTCGCTCGCTCCCGCGCTCGCGCTGTCATCATTCCCGCTCCGCTCGCGGCTCAGAATGGCCAGATCCAGTCAGACTGAAGGGAGACGGCAGCAGCAGCCCCCGCAGCCCCCGCAGCCCCCGCAGCTCCAGCCCGCCCTCTGCAGCCCGCAGCAGCACCAGAACCCCCGGAACCCGCCCCCCAAGCCCATGAACGGGTCCGACCCCCCCTCCATCCACGCGGAGAGCGGCACCATGAAAGACCAGGACGCCATCAAGCTGTTCGTGGGTCAGATCCCGCGGAACCTGGAGGAGAAGGACCTGAAGCCTCTGTTCGAGCAGTTCGGGAAGATCCACGAGCTGACGGTTCTGAAGGACCGCTACACCGGCTTGCACAAAGGTAAGGGCGCGCACGCGGAACCGGGCACTTTCCCGCCTCTGTAATGATCAAACGTGACGTTCTGTGACTTCCTTCATGTCTAAAAGTTCAATCTGGCGCGTGACTGTTTGTCTCTGAGACCGCGGGGGGGTTAGACCCCTCCCCCCTCCCCCCGGTCTTATTGACGGTCCGGTAATCGAAGAGCGTCTCGGTAAGTGGGGCACCGGCGCTCCGAAGATGCATTTTTCAGCACCCCCCC
>NC_050526.1:30304585-30306650 GCF_002922805.2 Oryzias melastigma
GAGCTCCTTCACAATAAAATAAACGTTATGACGTCAGACGCTGTGCACCAATCACAAAGGAGTTCCCCAAATCAGAGTTCGGTGTGGACTCATCTGAGAGAAAGTTCTGGACCTGTCAGACAGAGAAATGGGCTCAAACCAAACAGGTGTGTGACCTTTGACCCCAGCAGACACATCTGGATCCTCAGGAAGAAACTTCAGGAATCTGAAACTCCTCATTGTCAGGCACGGAGGGGGAAGCATGATGGTCTGATGCTAACGCGCTGCAGCCACAGTGGTCCTACAGGTTCTGGAGAAGGTCTGATGGACTCGGTTCTGACCCAGCAACAGCTGATTCTTTCTAAACTTTGTTGATGAACGTTTACAGTTTTATTTCCATGTTTTCTTTACTCATCATCAATCCGAACATCTGAGGATTATTTTAGTGTCACTGTAACCATCAAATCTACGAGGATGAAGACGACTTTTATTCTTAATCATAACGATCGTTTATTCAGTCATTTTAATATGACATAAAGTAAACATGACAGCTGAGTGTAAACATTCATCTCAGACTTAAACTCTCAATCTTCACTCGTTAAAGGAGAAAATCAAGTTCTAGTTTGAGTCGAGTCTGTCGCTCGAGTCGTGTCTACTGGAACAGGAAATGTCGACAGGTGAAGGTCTGTGGTCGAACATCAGACATACGATGGAGCGCGACGTCCTGCAGCAGCACGCCGAACGCCGCTCCACCATTACTGTCCAGCAGCCTTCAGAGTGATTCTCCGGCTCCTTTCTGGACGTTGTTCAGCAGGTAGAACTCAAACACAACAATCTGAATCCCGACGTTCAGCTCGTATTTTTGGTTATTTATAAACTTGATCGTTTTTGAAATATTCAGCAGAATATTCCTCAGGAAATGAAGGAGAACGTCTTCAAAGTTCAACATTTTAAGTAGATTATCAACAAGTCTAAATATTTTCATGGGTTATATTTTCACCTTTTAAAGTCATTAAACATTTCGAGTTCAGCTAATATTTTAGCCACATGCTAACGTTTTTGGCTAGTTTAGTTTACTTCTTAGCTTTTTGGGCTAATTTGGAGTTTAGCTCATATTTAAGTAACACACTAAATGTTTTTGCTAAATTGGCATCTAGTGATTGTGAACCAATTTTACTTCACGTTTTCCAGAGATTTACACCAACTTCAGCTCTTTCATCGTTCTTTGATGCAATCTCTAGTCCTTTAGCAAATTTCATGTCTTGAAAAAAACATTTGAATTTTCAGCAAATTCCTTAAGCAATTAAAGTCAATTGTGTCACTATTTTCAGCAAAAAGCTTCAGTATCTTCAGCAACTCTTTCAGTAAAAGCATTCAGACACATCACAGCTGATACGACGTCTCTAGTTTAGTCTGTAGTCCTGCAATCAATCCGACTGGGATCCTAGAACATCCTCATGTCTACGAAATTCAACTTTATTTGTAGCACATTTCATGTCCAGAGACAATTCAAAGTTCTTTACGTAAAACATTCAAAGAAACAATCAAAAGAAATAGTAAAAATGTGATCATTAAAATAAAATTACAAGAAAGTAAAAAGATTTTAATTTAAAACAAGCATACAGTCATGTATTTTGGTGCTAAACCATTCAAAGCTTTATAAACCAGTAACAGAACTTTAAAGTCTATCCTCTGACAGACAGGTAACCAGTGTAAAGACCTCAGAACTGGACTGATGTGGTCTACTTTCTTGGTCCTTGTGAGAACCCGAGCAGCAGAGTTTGAATTTAAAGGAATATTTATGCATTTTTGCTGGAAAATAGGATCAATTTCTGACTGGAATTCCTGTAGTTTGTACATCTGCTGATGCTAGAATGACATCATGATCCAGAACTGTTCTGTCAGGCTGTAGTTGAGATGCACTTTTTAAAGTTCTTTAAGGTTTTCTGAGATCCAAGAACCAGGAAGTCCACATCTGTCCTCCTTCACTGACAACAGCTCCAGATTTCAGAGTTCAGTCCAATGAAACGTCTGGAATATGACGACAGCTCGAACACCAACGTGTCAACAATCTGTCGCAGCTAAT
>NC_050526.1:30306988-30311531 GCF_002922805.2 Oryzias melastigma
CTAGAATAACATCATGATCCAGAACTGTTCTGTCAGGCTGTAGTTGAGATGCACTTTTTAAAGTTCTTTAAGGTTTTCTGAGATCCAAGAACCAGGAAGTCCACATCTGTCCTCCTTCACTGACAACAGCTCCAGATTTCAGAGTTCCGTCCAATGAAACGTCTGGAATATGACGACAGCTCGAACACCAACGTGTCAACAATCTGTCGCAGCTAATCCAGTTATTGAGCAGAGACGGATTATTGACGAGCTCCTGCACAGACGCGGGACGGACAGCTGATGTGCACACACGTGCACGGACCCCCCACACGCACACACGTGCACGGACCCCCCACACGCACACACGTGCACGGACCCCCTCCACACGCACACACGTGCACGGACACCCCCCACACGCACACACGTGCACGGGCACCCCCCACACGCACACACGTGCACGGACACCCCCCACACGGACCCCCCAAAACGCACACACAGCTCCACCTTCATCATCGTGCGCTCTCATTTCATCCACGTCTGTGTTTATTTCCTTTCTCTTGTGCGGCTGTCTTTCTGCGGTAATCCGTTGGGGATCATGGAATGAGTTTGTAAAGCGTGATAATAATAAGAACTGGACTCCAGAGGATCAGGGAGCAAGCGTTGTCTCCTGGGTGATCAGCTGGTCGCCTTCCTAAACAGTGGCTGCCTCTCCCAATTAAAACTGCGGTCCAGTCCGCCTCTCCTCATGATTAATTCTGCCCGCGCCACGATGGCTGCCAATTATCGCCGCCCAGCTCGCATTTCTAGGTGGAGGATTTCCTGATGGCGAGCGCAGGGTGGCGTCCTGACGAGGCGAGCCAGCCTCCAGGACCGCCAGGGTCTGCCTCTGGCTTCAGCCTGGCTGCTTTAGAGGAGCGCTCCGACATCCAGATGATCATCATTGTGGTGAAGATGCAGTGGTCCTGCAAACCTTCACCGGAGGCGGAGCTTGCTCAGCACGCCGTTCCACAGACGGACTGAGCAGGTCTTTGGTGGCATAAGAACTTTAGTCAACTTCAAATGTTGAATGTTTTCTGGTTGTTACTGTAATATGCTTTGAGGATGAAGATTTGATTCACTAAATTTAAATTAATATTTTTACTTTTTAACCGAAAGATCTTAAATGTTTTTAGGGTTTTAATTATTTTTATTTGTTCCATGTCTGTGTGGAGACTCCAAGCAGCTGGTCGCTTTTAAATTTCCTTCGGGATTAATAAAGCTTTTCATTCATTCATTCAAACGGACGTTTCCTCCTTCAATCCGCCGCCGGAACGCCTCTCGTGTCAACATGGCGCCGGCGCCGGCGACCGTTCTGTTAATGCATTTATGAATGAAGATGTGGCTGCAGAAGAACGTTCAATCACGGCCAAATCGGATGAAATATTTATTCAAGTTTTTATTTTTTTCCCCATCGGAGCCGCTTTGATGGATGAGAGGGGAGAGCAGTGCATTCTGGGAGGACTGTTGTTTTTAGCATGTAAAATATAAAGGCATCCTGAGGATTTTCAGCTGTTCTGATTGGTTAAATCGATTACCAATTATTCTTTGATGAGTCTGGATTATAATCTGTTAGTGCTGCACAAGCGAGCATTTTAATGGTCGACTAATCAATGGATGTCAAGCACACATCGTAACCGCCATTTAAACTAAACAATGAAGATGATAGTTTATTAAGCTTTAATGAATCCTGCAGCTTCTGTCCTTCGTTAGCTTCTGGGATTAAAAACCAGATTAAATCTAATGAGGTCGGCTCTGAAACAAGGAGCTATTTTTCTCTGAAGATAAAGTTTTGCTGTCACTGCTGAACGCTCAGAGCTTTGGTCCACTTTACTACAGTCTCCACAGAATATAAGGCAACGACTAATCCAACACTAAATGTAGTTGTCGATTAGTCGACTAATCGGCGACTAATTCAATAATCAATTATTTTATTAGTATAATATAAAATTTAATGGTCAATTAGTTGCAGATTAGTTGAATAATCAACTATTAAAATAGCCAATTAGTGGACTAATTAACTATTTTTATCATTGATTAGTCGACTAATCGGCGACTGTTTCAACAGTCAATTACTCGACCAATGGTGGCAGCCCTAATCTCAATCTCAGTTTATCCTGCATGGCTGCAGGAGCAGAGATGCTGCAGCATCCGGACCGTTTTGTCCATGTCTGAGCGTCAGACCCCCCAGAGGAAACGGATGGATACGCTGACTTTACATGTGCTGGCATGCACTCTCGGCGCCGCCGTCATCGTCGGTGTCGTTTCACGACCACTGGAGGGTTTCAGGTGCGAATCCTCTCTGCGGGTGAAAATCCTCTCAGGGCGGGAGGTGAAGGCCGCTGAGCCACGGCGCTACAAACACTCACTTTGCAATCTTTAAACGTCTGTAAATATTGTAATAAGCAACAGGGCTTTGCTCATAGAAGATGCAGCAGCTCAGCCTGACAGGCGCTGTGGGCCTCGACTTCAGGGTGAGGAGTGCGGCCCCCCCCCCACAGAGATGGGGTCTACTCTGACCCGCCTCTCCTTCATCCTCAGAGAACCTTTCAGAGGGATTGATTCCTGCTGCCATGCAGCTTCAATGATGGCTGGGAGTAAATAAGACTCACTTTGTACAAGAGGCTGTTTTTGTGTCACCTTAAATGCTGACGATATAAACGTGTCAAAGTACGGCCCGGGGGCCGGATCCGGCCCTCCAGGTGATTCTATTGTTATTAATGACCTGATGTTATCTTGAGCTCTTTTATAACTTGTATCATTTTGACAAAATATATTTTTATGGAGAGTAAATTATTGAAAGTTATTTAAGGTTTAAGTTGATTTATTCTGGAATAATATTCCTGCATTTTTATTATTCAAAAATATGTTAAAAAGTTACATTTTTATGGTTTTAAAATGAGAATTCTGCTAACTTTTTGGGCTATTTTGGCATTTACTGAGATTTTTTCAAGCTATTTTGGAGTTTAGCTAATATTTTAGCTACATGCTAGCTGTTTTGGCTAATCTAAGGTATTTAATTTAATTTTTTCAGTCTAATTTGGCATCTAGCTAATGTTTTAGCTGGCTATTAGCTTCAGCGTTTAGCTATCATTTTCAGCATCTTCAGTAGCCACATTCAGCTCACATCATTCACGCTAACATTATCACAGGTGATGCTATATATCTTAAGTTTGGGGTCCAGATGACTCCGCCCACATACTGATGTGTGATTCCTTCCATGACAAATGTGGACAAAGGTGGACAGGATTTTATGTCTGCCATGGACATTAGTGAAACTCAAAAATCAATCATAAAGAAACAGTTCACTGTCTGGTGGGTCCAGATGACCCCACTTATAATGTAAACAAGCCAAGGAGAGTTGAAGGGTTACAGAATGTAGTTTAGTGTGTTTAATAAATGTTTGTCCCGTTTGACAGTTTGACTCTCTTGCTGTAAAGAAGACAGAGACTCAACAGGAGGAAGTTTGACAGAATTATTTACGTCTCGGTTGATTTGACTCTTTTTACCAACATAATCATGTTTGTGTTTGTGGTTCTGCGTAACTCTCAGGTCTGTTTTGTTCTGTTTCCTTTCCATCCCTTCGGTTCCTGATGTGGTTTCTACACTGATCAGATGCTGATGGAAACCAGGTGAACTTGTTCCTGATGCTCACCTGGACTCTGACAGCAGCTGGAGCTCCAGACTGACTGGATGCCTCGTCTGAGCGCGGTTATAAATAGACCTCTGAAAATAGGTTAAGCTGCCATCACTGCTCTGCTGCCATGACGGCGCTGATTGCCTGCCAGCCCCCCCCCGCCCAAAAACCAGCGCTCAAGAGGAGGAGGGGGGGCAGAGGGAGCATCTGTGGGCGGCACAGCCGCGTCCCCATCATTCCAGCTCCCCCGTCCCTCCAGCGTTCAGCTGAAGGAGCTCCATGAACACGGCAGCCCTGAGTGTGATTGTAGTGAGCATGAAGCTTCATGAAGCTCCAGCAGGACCAACGTTTCTGTTTGACCACAGAACTGCTGAAAGAACGGATCCGTGGAGTTAATGACTGACTGTGGTCTGCTCTGGTCGAGACATTAGAAGACTCTCGTCTGCGTCTGCGTCTGCGTCTGCCTGAACGCCTCTAAAGCCTCGTTTGTGAAGCGTCTGTCGTTGTGCGTTCTTGCTAAGGTTGTGTGTTTGTCTATTTTGAATCTTCGTCTTCGTGTTCCTCGCCGGTCTTCAAAGCGCCGCTCGCCGGCAGACTCTGAACTTTTGAAGCCGTTTTCTTTCAAACTTCTCTTTCATTTCTGGAACGAAAGTCCCAGAGAAGCTCGCCCTCTCCTCAGGCGGAGTCTCTCAGCAGACGGGAATGCCGTCTCAGAGATGGAACGTTCTGCGTTCGCCGCCGCCGCTCGTGTGAGGCGATCCGGTCAGCGTTAGCATCAGCTCAGCAGACGGCGTTTGTGGTGGAGGGGACTTCCTGTCTGCGAGGAGGAAGTGATGCAGTGAAGCAGTCGGGGGTTCAGAGGAACTTTTATTGATTTCTGTAAATCCCTCG
>NC_050526.1:30313948-30319701 GCF_002922805.2 Oryzias melastigma
ATGAAGATGAAACTGAAACTGAGGATGAAGCTGAAGATGAAGCTGAAACTGAGGATGAAGCTGAAGATGAAGATGAAACTGAAACTGAAACTGAGGATGAAGCTGAAGATAAAGATGAAGATGAAACTGAGGATGAAGATGAAGATGAAACTGAAACTGAGGATGAAGATGAAACTGAAACTGAGGATGAAGCTGAAGATGAAGATGAAGCTGAAACTGAAACTGAAGATGAAACTGAAACTGAGGATGAAGCTGAAGATGAAGATGAAACTGAAACTGCAACTGAAGATGAAACTGAAACTGCAGCTGAAGATGAAACTGCAGCTGCAGTGCTCTGTGGATTTCACATTAACAAATAAGTCGGCTAAATGTTCTAATCAGTGTTCTAAGTAAACAAACACCAACAAAGTTCTTTGTTTGACTTCTTTTATTTGCTGCTACACAAACAAACAAACAAACAAACAAACAAAAATGGTTCAGTTGACTTTAAAAGCTCAGAAGAAAACTGTTCGTAAAACTAGAAGAAAGAAATCATGACTTTAAAACATTTGAACATGACTGTTCAAACATTCAGATGTTTTTTCTTTTCTAGATTCTTACCTGAACTTTTGTCTTCAGGTTTTTACCAGATATTTCACGGTCTGTAAATGTGTAGAAACAGCGGAGGACCTCCGCTCAGGTTATGATGTTCTCAGGAGAGAGCGATCATCCGTGAATGGAAGAGATTTTTCATGAGACGACAACGACGGATTTGAAGAGTGTCCATGTAAAGCCACTTAATCCATCAGCCGGCGGCGGATCGGTTCGCTGATGAAATGAGATCCAGATGCAGCAGCTGCTAGTACAGCATCAGGAAGACGCCGGCCGCCGTAACCTCATTAATACGACACGAGCAGATCTATTTATCCAGAGGAAATGATGGCCTCAAAATTCCAGCATTTATTTCCCTTTCTCTCCTGTGTTAGCAGTTGTTATACTTGTGTGGCTGTTTTTTCCCGTTTGTGTTCAAGAATCCGACAGCCTCAGCAAGCAGCTCAACTTCCTTCATAGAAGACTCGTCTTTGACCAAAATACCAGTTTTTCTCCACGCCGTCTGAACTGACGTCGCTGCAGCAGTCTGGTTCTAACCACGTTCTGATGCTTTCTGCCCGTTTTCTTCCCAGAATTCTTAGGGTCTTGAGCGGTAAAAATGGTGGATTGACTGAATGTTTTTTGTTCGTTTGGACACCAAACCTGAACAATTGTGTCACAATGTTATTTCATCAATTTTATGAGATGTTTGGCCTTTTTCAGTGCAGAATTTATTTAGTTTTCCTGTTTATAAAACATTTCTCTTTTCATTAAAGGATTTTATTTTATTTTTTAATATTTGTTCTTTGTGGTTTGTGACATCCAAACGTTGGTTTGTTCTCACAGAATCTCCTCTAGTTTCTGACTTGAAATCCTCCATCTGAAAAGCTTCATTCTACTCAGGATTTTAGAGGCAAAAATAAGACGAAGAAGTAAAATCCTCAAATGTTCCTGTTTGAGGAGAAATACTCCAGTAAATGTATTTTCACTTCTGTTTTCATTTCTATGCTGATGATGTGATTGTTTTTCTCTTTGGTTCTTTATCAGCTGTTGTCAATTCTTTACCGAGTCTTTCTGTCCTAAACTGTATCATCAGGAGAGAAGGTTGATAAGGAGGTGTGGTGGTGGACCGAGGAGGTGCAGGAGTGTATCGAGTCAGAGTCGAGCTGAGAAGAAGTGGACTGAGGACAGTAGACAGAGCTGTGGGATTGTATGAGGAAGTCTTCAGTATGTGAGAGCAGTGCAGGACCTGCATGAGGGCTGTAAGACAGTGGTGTGCTGTAGAGCAGGGCTCCCCAAACGATTTCTTGTTAGGGACACAAGTGTTTTCTTCTCTGATGGGGGGCCGGGGTCGGACTGTAGGCTAACAGAAACCGTGTAACAACCACAGCCTGAATGTAAACAGTTGTCTTTCCAGAAAGCCACACATAGATACATTTTGAATAATTAATATCTGTAATCTTCACAGAAAAAAAAAGGTTCCTGAAACATTTTAAAAACTAGATATATAACATTACCTGTGATAACGCTGGTGTGAATGCTGTAAGCAGAATTTGGCCGCTGAAGATGCTGAAGCTGATAGCTAGCTAAAATATCAGTGAGGTACCAAATTAGCCTAAAAAACTGAAAAAGCCTAAATTAGCTAAAACATGTAGCATGTAGCTGAAATATTAGCAAAACTCCAAAATAGGCTATAAATCCTTAATAACTCCCACTACAGTTGAAACATCTAGCTCATAAGAGCTGAATGTTTCAGTGACAGTATAGATATAGATATTGACATAAAAAAACATGCAGAAGAAACAATATAATAATAAAGAAATAAAGAAAAAGTGAATCACTTTAGAGTGAACGCTGTAAAGGAGTCACACAGTGAAACCAATAAACATTCTCTCCTCTCCCGTCATCGATCAGACTGCAGAACGTGGAATAAAAAGTCCCGTTTATGTGGGTCTTCAGGATGACCTTCTGTCATTTGTAGTGAGAGCAGGTGGAGGAGGAGCTAGAGAGGTGTAGGAGGAGCTAGAGAGGTGGAGGAGGAGCTAGAGAGGTGGAGGTTTGTCCTGGAAAGGAGAGGAATGAAGGTTGGCCGCCGTAAGACAGAGTAACGGACCCAGAGGAAAGACGGTGAAGGATGTCTAGAGCTGCAGGAAAGAGCAGAGAGGTACCAGTACTGGGTTAGGGTACCAGTACTGGGTTAGGGTACCGGTACCGGACGCGTTCTGAGGACCAGAACGCGTCCGGTACCGGTACTGGGTTAGGGTTCCAGTACTGGGTTAGGGTACCAGTACTGGGTTAGGGTACCGGTACCGGTACCGGACGCGTCCTGAGGACCAGAACGCGTCCGGTACCGCATGCGGTACTGTCTCCCAAGGGTTATGGAGGCTTGATTTTACGAACAGCCAGAACCTCATAAAACGAGGAGTTGAAGACGCCTGAAGCATGAAGAAGTGACGTGGAGGGTCCTCAACCAAACATCCACCTGTGAGGACTTGGGGATGAGAGTGTGACGGTTCAGCAGCTTGTCTGTGAGAAGGCCTCCATAAACGACTGATTACTGCTTTAATCGCGTCGGTTGTGTGACAGATCTGTGGATCTCATAGTGGACACAGAATAAACGTTGTGTGTTTCTGCTTCTGCCTCAGGTTGTGCGTTCTTGACGTACTGCGCCCGAGAGTCGGCCATCAAGGCCCAGAATGCCCTCCACGAACAGAAGACGCTGCCGGGGGTAAGTGTTCCCGCCCCCTGCTCACGCCGGACGCCGATCAAACGCAGAACTTCTGCCTCCTGGAGATGAAAGGCGCCGTGGAGATCCGCTCAATCACTAGCTGGCCGTTTTGAAAAGAGGTTTCTGTGTTCTCTGTGTTCCTGAGGGAGGCGGTGGAGATCACATTGTTACGCCCCATGTGGTCTAGGGGTGCAGGGCCTAACATAAAGGTAAATTAAATAAGAAATGTAATAAAAGCACAACAAGTGTCTCCATAAAAATATAACGAATTTATTTACATGACAAAATAACCAAGTGTGAAGCAAAAAGGCTTCGGGGTGAACCAAGGCCAAAATAACAAACAAAACCCCAACTAACTCAACCCAGGGAGCTGACCTGCAGAAGAAACAGTAACAGAACGACAAACACTAACCTGGACTAACAGAAACAGGAGAAAACATATACTAAATAAAATGGCGGTTCACCCCTACAGCTTCACTTAAAATAAACCATCACTAAACACAGAACACAGAGTGGGACCTAAACTAAACACCAAAGAAACTACAAAGTGCGCACAAATTAAAACAGGTGGAGAAGATCACTGGACTGCAGTGGAGACTGTTGCAGCCCAGCTCCCTTCTCCTGGTCTGGAGGTCCACATGGTGATTTTGAAGGCTTCCTTCTCCGGCCTCGACCAATGGGGAACCACACCTCCAGCACCACACCTGAAACAAATCAACAGAAAAACACACAAACAAAGATCCACAAAACACAAAGAAGTCCCACTCTGACAAAAATTCACCCTATCAAAAAGATAACAAAACCAAATACGGCCACAGCCGTAACACATCCTCTGGATCAGACGGAAACGAGAGAGCGTTCCTTCACTCTCACGTCGATGATCATCAGTTTGTCTTTTACTTTGAACTTTTAGGTTTCAAAGAAAACATTTCAGAATGGAAACATTCAGATCAAAGTGTGATGTTTACCTCAGCGTGACTCTCCACTTTATGGGACGTTCCTCAGATTTCAGTTAATTTAAATCTAAAACCATTTTCTGTACTTCAGTTAGTTTCACTTCAGACGGGTCAATTCCTGAGAAAACCCAATTAGTTCGGATTTAATTTAACATTTCAGGTACAGAATCTTGTGTTCTGAGGTTCATGTTACTCGTGTGTGTGTGTCACCTCGTGCACGTGTGGAGCTCATGTAATGCAGAGACGGATGGATTTTCAGAATCACCAACAGACCAGAACTTTCTTCCAAAAACAGTTCAGCTGTCAAAGCTCATAACGGCCTCAGTCCATGAAGGAGCTGGAGATGAAATCACTAAGCTGTAGCTCTTTTCATTCCTATGTTTTATTTATTCTAATGTTTTTTAATTCGATGCCTCTGGTGTAACTTTTGCCTCTTGACCAGAACTCCCTTAGAAAGACATCAGTGCAGCTCAATGGGGTTTGAATTAACGAATAAAGTGAATAGTTTTTATCTAAACTGATTTAATCTGCTGAATATTTGAATCCTCTTAGAAAGAATGACACAAACAGACACAAACACATTGAACACTTTAACAAAAGTAACAGACCTTAAAAAAAAGTAAATGTAAATGTTTCAATGTCTGCGTCTGCGTCTGCTGCAGAGGCTGAACCAGTTTGGTCAAAATCGAAGCTCTCTGGTTTGGTTGAAGGCGATTCCTAGAAAGTGTGAAACCAGCCTGTGTGTGTGTGCTTGGGTGTGTATCGTGTGTATCAGTGTGTATCAGTGTGTATCAGTGTGTATCGTGTGTATCGTGTGTATCGTGTGTATCGTGTGTATCAGTGTGTATCAGTGTGTATCAGTGTGTATCGTGTGTATCGTGTGTATCAGTGTGTATCGTGTGTATCGTGTGTATCGTGTGTATCGTGTGTATAAATCTCATCAGGGAGAGCCTGCAGAA
Source organism: Oryzias melastigma (assembly GCF_002922805.2). Taxonomy (NCBI): domain Eukaryota; kingdom Metazoa; phylum Chordata; class Actinopteri; order Beloniformes; family Adrianichthyidae; genus Oryzias; species Oryzias melastigma. Next base: position 30,319,162 of record NC_050526.1, read on the forward strand.
CCTGCTGGGATGCTGTCGGTTGGGCGTTCTCTGCAGTGACGGTTTCATTTCCAGAGTTTGAATGTTGAGATTCTGTCATGAAGAGACTTTCATAAGAATTCATGCAGCGACGCGTTTACTGCAAACACTTGAAGGATCACTCAGTGCCTGTGAACACCACTCATGATATGTGTGTGTGAACGCACATTAGTGCACGTGTGTGCCTGTCATGCATCAGTGCTCTGAGACAGAATGAATCCACGCTCCTGAAGCAGCTCTGAGCTTTCACACATGATCAGTGAATCTCCTCCAGGGGATTAATAAGGTATATTGATTGATTGATTGATGAACACAGAGGATTCCGCCTCCCTTTCTAAGGGTTTGTTTGTTTTATTCACCTGGTGAAGTTCTTGTGTTTTTGTTTTGGATCCACTGATGTCTCAAATTGTTTCATTTTTTGTTTATTCCCAAAGAAACTCGATCAGGAAGAGTTCACTGAGGTGTTTATTGGTGGTCCTTCAGCGGCTCATGAACACGCCTCCAGGGTCACATGACTGTTTC
>NC_050526.1:30319774-30320682 GCF_002922805.2 Oryzias melastigma
AAGTTGAAAATAAGCTGCTGTTGATGGGAGCTGCAGCTCAGAGGAGAGCTGAATTATTGACAATGTTTGATATTTATAGATGGTTTAACCCATTTATTGAGCTGGAGCCACGCCCCCTCTGGTCTGTGAGATGTGACCATGTGATCTGGATTGGAGCGCTGGTTTGTTCTGGAGCTCGTGTTGCTCAGTCCAGGTCTCTGATACAGTCAGCGTTCTGCAGACAGGAAGAAACGTTCATGAAACTGTGAAGAGTTCTTTGTTTCTGCAGTTTCAGACGGAGGAGGAGTCAGTGAGGAGGAGGAGGAGTCTCTGCCTGATGAAGACTTGAACTTCAATCAGTGAGGCAGCAGCACAGCTGAGCCTCCTTTTGTTGACTCCCATGGCGAGCGCCCCAGAGGTAATCGTTGGGTTGATGGCGCTGCCCGCCTCCAGTGTGTCAGCTTCACCTGGAAAACAGGAAGATCTGTTAGAGAGGAAGTGATCCTGCAGCGGAGATCCAGTAGATCACATGGATCACATGAGGCTGCTCTGCTGGGATCTAAAATATTTGAATATTTGACTGTGACCCAGAAAACAGGACGAACACGTGAGGAGGTTCTGCAGCCACCCCGCGTCTCTGTCCTCCGTCTGCAGACGGAACCGCCTGCGCAGAACGACCGGATGCATCATGTGACTCTAAAGCTTTTATCAGTTTTCACAACGTCTTCACTGACTGGAGGAACGAAAAGGGTGAAGGTTTAACTTCTGCAGATGGTGAAATCTCTGGTCTGTGTTTCAGGTTCTGTTCGGTCCGACGTGAAGCGAACACACTAGAACCCGACCACAGATTCTGCTGTTTCACTGAGGAAGTGACAATCTGATGAGAGGGAACACAACTACACAAACACACACGACTTGGTGGGGGGGCG
>NC_050526.1:30321186-30323544 GCF_002922805.2 Oryzias melastigma
GGTGTCATCAGTGGAGCAGCAACGAGCATCATTCCTCTGAGGGAGCGTCAGCTGCATCTGCTGGACCTGGTCAGGTCCGATTGATGCTGGTTATGGTTCTGGTTTGTGGTTCTGATTCGTGGTTCTGGTTCATGGTTCTGGTTCATGGTTCTGGTTTGTGGTTCTGGTTTGTGGTTCTGGTTCCTGGTTCTGGTTCCTGGTTCCGTATCGTGAAAACATGAACAAACTACTGAACGACTGAATGAACTTGGATTAAAGCATTTTCATGGATGACGTCACGCTCGGTCCAGTTCTCTGGTGCTGTCAGTGGGTCAGAGATCTGGACTTCATCTGAGGGCAGATCTAACCGGTTCGGATGAGAGCGCCGCTGGTGGTGGATCCAAACCTCTGAAATATTTGTGTCTCCTGTTCTGCAGAGCTTTAGAGAAGCAGCTGAACCGACCTTCTCCAGGTGGTGACGGTCTCAGTCTGTCAGAACATCACTGAAGCTCCGGTTTGCAGCTTGTTGTGGATGGGCGGGGCTTAAAAGAACTCAGCTGATGAGTTATTGAGCCAGTCGGATTCTGATTGGCTCCCCGTCCCTTAGATGACCATAACTGTGAACAGACCGGGTCTGTGGTCTCAGATCTTCTCTGGAGAGACGGATCTCTGCAGCAGGTTTAAGCGCTGCGTCGTCTGCTTGTTTCTGGATGATCCTGGTTGACGTGGATCTGTGGATCCCTGAACTCGTCTGTCTGTGGAGGACGGAGGTCGTGTCGTCTCATAACGGAGATGCTCGTCTTAGATCCGAGCTGGAAGACGTGCAGCTCTCAGCGGCCCAGGCGCTCCCACGTCCCCGCGTATATTTAGTCTTTCTGAGCCTGTTTTTCTGAGTCTTTGTTCTGCTGGCAGAGTTCTGGCTGTGTGGGCGTTCACAGTTTCTAGGAGCTCCTCGGGAAGGCGTTTCAACAGATGGAGGCTTTAACTGGAGAGCTGGCGTCCACAATCGGGCCACATGCTCCCGTTTTAATTGGTAGATTCGCCTGTTCCTTTGTGCGCTGTTGTGTAATCAGTGCAGACGACACTGCAGTTACGTTACGCGCTCGTCAAACATCCAGGACATCTGATACTTTTGGTTCCTGTCACAGCCAATCAGGGGCCGGCATTTCTGCTGGTGCTGTCCAAGGTGCTGAAACAGTCGGGCTGCACAGAATCCTGGTTCCTCTTCATCCTAAAGGAGGATGTCAAACTCAACACCTGAGGTCGCGGGACGAACAGGAAAAACATTTATGGAACACTCGAAAAGTACAGTTTAAAACTTAAAAACTGTAACTTTTAACATAATTATGAATAATAAAAATGCAGGAATATTATTCCAGAATAAAACAACTTAAACCTTAAATAACTTTCAATATTTTACTCTCCATAAAAATATATTTTGTCAAAATGATAAAAGTTAGAAATGAGTTCAAGATAACATCGGGTCATTAATAACAATAAAATAAAATGATCTGGAGGGCCGGATAGAATTACCTGGAGGGCCGGTAATATGCTAATTTAGAGATGCTAATGTCAAGATGCTAATGTAGAGATGCTAATGTAGAGATGCTAATGTCAAGATGCTAATGTAGAGATGCTAATGTAGAGATGCTAATGTAAAGATGCTAATGTAGAGATGCTAATGTAGAGATGCTAGTGTCAAGATGCTAATGTCAAGATGCTAATGTAGAGATGCTAATGTAGAGATGCTAGTGTCAAGATGCTAATGTCAAGATGCTAATGTAAAGATGCTAATGTAGAGAGGCTAAGCAGTGATGCCTAAATCCAGGCCTCGAGGCCCGGATGTGGGCACCCCAGTCTTAAATAAATGTGTGATTTTAACCCGACTACATTTCTGCTCCATTTGTAGAGTGAAGCCGCAATGGGGGGTGGGGCAGAATGAAATGTGATCGCCGCCGCTGTGAAAAATGCACACAACAGGAAATACTTTTGCAAGGCAAAACAATTGTCAGCACCTGGAGGCAAAGGCGCGGCGTGTTCTGACACCCATCCTGCAGATTGCTTTTCCTCTTTTGTCTAAAACACATTTCTTATTGGACCTGACAGCCTCAGAAAGAGAGTAATTGCTTTTCTGACCTGTAATTTGAGCTCAGCCTGTGTATTAACCACAATGCCGTGTGTCTGTGATTTATGTCTTCTGTTGTGCTGCCAAAGTCTTTGAATTAGCTCAGCCTCTCTGCTGCTGCTCCATTCTTCTGTTCTTGACAGGATAAATATTATTATTCCAGATGTGCCGTCGGCGTGCATGTGTGTGTGCATGTGTGTGTGCGTGTGTGTGTGCATGTGTGTGTGGGTGTGTGTGTGCATGCATGTGTGTGT
>NC_050526.1:30323713-30330799 GCF_002922805.2 Oryzias melastigma
GTGCGTGTGTGTGTGCATGTGTGTGTGCATGTGTGTGTGCATGTGTGTGTGCATGTGTGAACATCATGTTGCCGTTCCACACTCGTCTCTTCCTCTAAAGGATTTCCGTGTCTCCTCCTCTCCGTCCTCCATGTCTCAAAGCCACTTTCCTCCTCGCTCAGCGGCGGCGGCGCTCCTCTGGAGACGGTCGGAGCTGGAACGCCGCAGGGTTCCCCGGAGCCGAAACGTAGCCTCCAAACACTCGTATTAGAGCAGGACTTCCTCGCGCTGTGGTAGAGTCGTGGTTATTCTGTTGGTCTCCGGAGGAGGAGATGCTGACGCGCTCAGAGCTTCTGCTTCTGCGTCGTCTGAATGCTGCTCCGTTTACACGGAACAAACGGGTCATTGTATGAGGTGTGCTGGAGTCTTCAGCTGCAGGTAACCCTCCATGTGTGGGCGGGGCTAAGAGAATGCTCTCAGCTGGAAGCCTGATTAATAAATATGAAGGGGGGGTCCAGCATCCTGTTCACCAGCTATTCTTAGCTGGAGCGATGGGGGGGGCAGCTCCTGACAGGAATGAACACAGACAGCAGAGGTAATTTATTGATGCTCGCTCTCTGCGCTCAGGAGAGCGGCTCATTAAAACTCCTATTTACAGACGGATGGAAACAGCCCATAATAAGACGCCGCTGGATGACGAACATGAGACGAAGGTCGTAGATTACTGATCAGAATTACCACCAACTCTGTGGTTCTGACCCCCAGCAGTTCATGGAAATCTGTGTTTGAGTCAGCCCGGTTCTGTTCATGTTCTGGACTGACTGAGCCCACCCGTTCACTCCAGATTTTCCCCAAATCATTTGGGTTCCGACGGATGAGAAAGGGCCGGTTCTGATGGTAGATAATGTTCTGCTCCGTCAGCATCCAGACTCTGAGCATTCGGAGACCCGCTCAGCGCCGGCTCCTGCGGGGTCGGCCCGGTTCTTTGGACAGTGCTGGTGTGCAGGAACGTCCCGGTGTTGTGTCACGCTACGCTCCCCCTGCCAGAATGTGTTTCCCCGCTCCTGGACGTCGTTGATTTGTTTCATAGTTTGTCCCAAACAGTGTTAAGAGATGATAACAATAAACTGTGATTTTGGGGTTTATCATCATATTTCTATTTTATCCCCACATATAGTATGTAAAACAGAGAGAGGGGCTCAGATTCTGTCGGGTCGTAGCTGATCCCGCCTGACAGAATCTGTACCCCAAACAATTAGCTAGAAGCAACGACTATGTATTAACTGTTAAATTCTTCCATTTAAAATCACTTTCTTAAATCACATTAATCCTGAATTAGTTGAACAAAAGTCTTTTTTTAACACAAGAAGCTGTTTTATGTAGAATATGTGAAAAATATTCAGATATGACAATAAACTCCATGACAAAACGCCCCAGAACAAAGAATTTTGTGATCATCTCAACGATGTCTGAGAGCGAGAAACACATTCTGGCAGGAGGAACGACCACAGCTGAGACCAGCTGCTCACGGTTTATGAAAAGTTATGTCATTCTTGGTCTCCTAATCGCCTGTCCCGACCCTCACCTGGACTCTGACACCTCTATGCTCTTCCAGGATGATCCCATGCTGGTGGTTGACCTCGGCCTGTCTGACCCTGATTTAGCTTTGAGGACTTTCAGCTGTTGTTCATTCCCTTCTGAACTCATAAACCTGCTGCATGTGGAACCAGCTGTCTGCCGTTTGTGACACAGATGAAAAGACTTCATCTTCCACTCGGGGACTCCCTGTGACTGCGTTCTGATGAGCGTTCCTGCTCTGCATGTGTGCAGCAGCAGCTGAGGACCGCTCGGAGCCGGAGGGACACGCCCCCACAGCAGAGGCTCCCATCGTCCTCCATTTTTACTCTGACTCGCCGCCCGGTCTCTGTGTGGACATGTGACCGAGCTGGGACTTGTGGGAGTCGTAGTGCTGCTGTCAGACTGAAAAAAACACATCAGATCGACCTCAGACTCATCACAGAGCTGCACGTTTGTCAGGCTGACCTGGATCTAAGAGTCACGAAGAGCCGTCGGCACACGACACGAGCGGCCGGTCCAGGCCGGCTTCAGTGCAGCGGTCAGCACACGACACGAGCGTCTGGCGTAAGACACCACTAGAAACACCTCCTCACTATACAACAGTCCAGGTGCTCTGTCTGGGCGGGGTGCAGCAGACTCAGGTGCCGTCAGCGTCCCTGACGTGGAGCTCAGTCACGACTTTGTGAGTCAAACTCTGGACTTTAGAACTCTGATCAGTTTCTCCTGACATCAATAGTATTGATCTGAAGGTTCCAGAGCCTGGTGCTCTTCAGCTTCTACCTCCATCTCCGTGTGAGTATCAAACTTTGTCATCACTCTCTCTCCATGCTGACAAGGAGAGGTGTGACGACCACGAAGAGGCGGTCCTCCGGCGCCACCACCCTCCGCCGCCGGGATTTAGGGATTCTGCCGAAAAGAGGTGAAGAAGAACGAGTGTGTGAGTGACAGGAAGGAGAAAGAAAGGAGTGTGAGAATCAGAGGGAGCAGAAATGGAGGAGAGAAGAGAGAGAGAGGCAGCAGGAACACAAAGACGCAGAAATAACAAAAAGAGCAAAAACACAACAGACACCAGAGGATGGAAGACGAGCAGATCTGACACGAAAACCGACAGAGTCAGAAACAAAGAGAGGCGCTGAGAGGAACGAAGCCAGTCAGAAACGCAGAAGTTCTGCTCAGACGGGGGGGTAGGAAAGAGGTGATCAACCAATCACTGAGCCTTTGCAGTGGGCGTGGCCAGAAACGTAGAGAAATATCATGAGTCGTAAGACGTTCCTCTGAAATGTACTCCTACAGTATACTAGACTGTACAGGTGAGGCAGAACGCTGGAACCCACAGAACATTTCCTGTGGGCCTCGTCTGGTCCACCTTCAGGCTGGACTGGTGACCCACCCGGGTCTGTCTGCGGGTTCCATGGTGGCCCCCCTGTGCACACACTGGCTTCAGGTGTACGACTTTCTGCTGAAAAGGTTCATCATCCAGTCAGGAACATCCCATAATACCTGATCCAGTTTCTGTTTCATTTCCTAAAATGTTTATTTTGTTTCATTATTTTGGAATTTCTGTTTTTTCTTTTACGTTCCTTAAACTTTGTCCTGATTTCTAAACTGTAATGCTGTTGTTTATTTGTTTGTTGTTGTGTTTTTATGTTTTTGTTGATGTGATTAGAACTCCAGGTCTCTCTGACCAACCTGACCGTGAAAAAGGAAAAAACACACACCACGCCCCCCTCTGTGGCTCCGCCTCCGTCTTCACTTCATGTGATGTTTCCTCCCTCAGCTTTCCTTTATTGATTTCTTTGCCTGTATTTTTGGGTGGGCGGGGCTTCCCAACCATCAGTGAGGGGGGGGCATGAAGGATGGCTCTAGAATTCCCAACTATTGTTTGTCCCGGTGTGAGCGGCGTGTAATCGCTCAGCCAGAGCGCGGTAATGACACCATCTGGGCCGGCGGAGGCGGATTCTCTGCAGCTGAAGAATGGGAGCATAGATCCGGGGCGATTAGAGCGTCAGCTGGGAAGATCTGGAAGGAATTCTAGCTGCTAATAAGTGGAGGACCAAACGGAGGGAAGTTTCTGTCCACGACCAGCAGCAGAACTGCAGGACGGAGCTGCAGGCTTCAAAGAACCGGTTCCACCTTTGCTTTTCAGGGGGTGATCACCTGATCCAGACTTTCCTCCGATCCTCCTCTGATCTGTTGATCTGTTTCCAAAGCGTTCCCAGTCGTCCTTTAATGAGGATGATGAGGATTTTAGCCAAAATCTAAAGCCTGCACCGTTTTTTAGGACATAGTTTCTGCAGAGCGGCAGGACTTCATTAGAAATTCACCTCTGAGTTGTGGGCGGGACTTTTAGCAGGGAGTAAGCCTGCACTCATTTCCCATCATCCAATTGTTTACACTCTCTTCCACTAGCTTACAGCTAGCATTAGCGGTGCAGCAAAAACAGCAGGAATGTGGTTTCTGTTCCAGATCTGATCCAGATCAGATCAGATCAGAAAACGAAGACGTTCATGGATCTATTAGTCTGCATCAGAAAGGGGCGGAGCAGGCAGGTTGTGGCCCCGCCCACTGTAGTTTTCATCTGCTCCTGATTCAGGATTTGAATCAGGAATGTGGTTTTAATCTGAACGTCCTCCATCATGAAAACACGTTTACTCTCAGAGGCTCTGAACTCTAAAGCCTCTTTGCTCTGATTGGATGTCGTTCAGCTACATCCCCCCCCCCAGCACAGGAACATTGTCATTTATATCTTCTCCTCCATTGTGTTTGTGGAGACGCTGTGACAATGATGCTCCTCAAGGACCCGTCGCCATGGCAACCCTCCTCTATTGATCCCATCATCTCCGCTTCCATTCGTCTTCACTTTTCTACTAGTCTTTGGTTGCCCTCCTCCGTATGTCCCCCCTAGATTGCCGCCTCGAGGGGCGGAGCTAACCTTCACCTGGGTGGAGCGCACATCCCGCTCCTCTGTTTCAACCTGTCAGATGAAATCCGTCTCTCCTCGTCCACACACAGTTCTCCAGAATTTCAATCCCGACTCCAGGCGCTGACCCGCTAAATACTTTGAAGTGCAGCTGCGGCGTGATGGTGTTGTTAAACCTCCAAATCTAGACGAACTGCAGGCTAGAATCCAAACGAAACACGTCATGCATGTTTGATGGGTGGAGCTGCCGTCAGAACTCTGATCAGAACCGGTGCCGACGGCTCTGCAGAACCCAGGAGAGACGGAGTTTGTGCTGAAACGAGTTTATTCTGGGCGTTGGAGGAGTCACTCCGGTCCTGTTAGTTTCTGGACTGATTCATCCTGAAGATTTTCTGTTTGTTTAAACTCTCAGATGAAGAATATTATCAGAAACTGACGACTGGAATCCTGCAGCGTTTAGCCGGACCCCTCCCCCGATCAGGGCCGTGACTAATAGCTGGGGAGATGACAGTCTTCTGAGCGTGGAGGAGACGGCGTGACGGTCTGAGGAGAGAAAACGCCACGCTCAAACCTCCTACACGACAACACATATGCGCACGTACGTGCACGTGCTCTGCGTGGGTGCTGGTTGCTGGAGGCTTCCAGCAGGAGGCGGATGCATCATGGTGTGACAGTGAGCTTCACTGTGATTCAGAGCAGCTCGTCTTTCTGCTTTAACTCGTTCCACTGACTCGGATGGATTCTTACGGTCACGCCGACAGCTCACGCACACGTCTGAAACATTTCAGTAGTTCTAGTTCGTACGTTAGTTGGGTCGATTAGTAAAACAGTTTGTTTGATCTGAGGAAGACGAGCAAAAGCATCAGTGGACAGAAACACAAACGGACTTCTGGAAAAGAGACTTTCACCTTGACTGTGTGGGATGGATCCGGATCAGGGATGGATCCGGATCAGGGATGGATCCGGGTCAGGGATGGATCCGGATCAGGGATGGATCCGGGTCAGGGATGGATCCGGGTCAGGGATGGATCCGGGTCAGGGATGGATCCGGATCAGGGATGGATCCGGATCAGGGATGGATCCGAGTCAGGGATGGATCCGGGTCAGGGATGGATCCGTATCAAGGATGGGTCCAGATCAGAGATGGATCCGTATCAAGGATGAATCCAGATCAAGGATGGATCCGGATCAGGGATGGATCCAGGCCAGGGATGGATCCGGGTCAGGGATGGATCCGGATCAGGGATGGATCCGGATCAGGGATGGATCCGAGTCAGGGATGGATCCGGATCAGGGATGGATCCGGATCAGGGATGGATCCGTATCAGGGATGGATCCGGATCAGGGATGGATCCGGGTCAGGGATGGATCCGGGTCAGGGATGGATCCGGATCAGGGATGGATCCGGGTCAGGGATGGATCCGGATCAGGGATGGATCCGGGTCAAAGATGGATCCAGATCCATCATGATAAAAAGCTGGATTGACATCAGGATTCATGAGTTCTCACACTTCAGTCCCATTAGTTTCCTTAACGTTGGAAACAGACTCAGAAATGAGACGGAAATAAACCAAACTATTTTATCTGTCAGTATTCTTAATGTTCTTGATGATATTGTTGATATTTTAACGGTTTTATTGAAAGAATGCATCAATCACTTCTGTGAGAGCTTGTTACCTCACTGTAACATCACTGCCCCCTCTAGGACGGGGAAATGCCCCCCACTTTAGCCCCTCCCACAGAGGGCTGTTTTTCCAGCACATTTCTGTCTTTGTCTTTGCAAAAACTACTCAGAAACTTCATAAATCAGAAATTAGAAAACTGAGTTTTAACTTCTGAAAAAGGAAAATAAACTAAATTTGGAGACAAAAAAACAAATATTTTATCAATGAGAAGGTCCCGGTTCAAATCCCACAGACAGACGGACGGATGGCGAGGCCGAATGAGCGCCCTCAGACTCAAACAAACTTGACTATTAGGGTTTGGTGAAGGCGAGGCATTTACTTGTACGTGTGCACGTGGTAGAGACAGCTGAGTCTGCTGAGCTGACCCCGCAGACGGTTCACTCCACACAATAATAAAAACACTCTTATCGTGGTGGTCTTTTCCCTCCTCTGTCCTCGCCAGCAGCAGAAAACCTGATTGGTCCAGATCGAGAGAGAATGACCACAGATAAGACACCTGAATCCTTCGCCGAACGAGGCTCGATGGCGCCGATAAGAGTCTGAATGCAATCATGCTGCAGGGTCACACTATGGCCAGGCTCCTCCCCCTGGGTCAGCCCCCGGTGAGCGCAGGAACACCATCCTTCAACCCCCTCCCCCCATCAGATAACAGCCCCCCAAAGAAATGATGCAGCTCTGAGGTGGTTCCAGCCGTTTCCCTCCATGGCGTTCATAGATAACGGAGAAACGCCGCCGGACAGCTGATATGGCTGGAAATCACTGGTACCTCTTGATACGACACGATATGATACGATACAAAACGATACGATATGACACGATACGATACGATACACGATTCACAGATCACGATATCGATATCATCAAATATCATCGGATGTGTCTTTGGCTGTGCGGTTGTGAACATGGCAGATGATGGTTTCAGAT
>NC_050526.1:30330890-30333588 GCF_002922805.2 Oryzias melastigma
AGAACGGGGGGGTGGGGGGTGCAAAATGGTAAAAATCATTAGTTTTTTTCTGCTCTTTCTTTCCCGTCTATTTCTGGTCGACCGTAAACATAACAAATCTAACGAAGCTAATGAAGCTATTGAAGCTAACGGAGCTAACGAAGCTATTTAAGCTAACGGAGCTACGGGGAGCTAATGAAGCTAACGGAGCTAACGAAGCTAACAAAGCTAACGGCGCTAACAAAGCTAACAAAGCTAACGGAGCTAACAAAGCTAATAAAGCTAATAAAGCTACCAAAGCTAACGAAGCCAACGAAACTAACGAAGCTATTGAAGCTAACGGAGCTAACAAAGCTATTTAAGCTAACGGAGCTAAGGGGAGCTAACGAAGCTAACGGAGCTAATGAAGCTAACAAAGCTAACGGAGCTAACAAAGCTAACGGAGCTAACGGAGCTAACCAAGCTAACAAAGCTAATGAAGCTAACTAAGCTAAAGAAGCTATTTAAGCTAACGGAGCTAACGAAGCTAATGAAGCTAACGGAGCTAACGAAGCTATTGAAGCTAATGAAGCTAACAAAGCTAACGGAGCTAACGAAGCTAACGAAGGTAACAGAGCTAACGGAGCTAACGAAGGTAACGAAGGTAACAGAGCAACGGAGCTAATGACGTTAATGGAGCTAACGGAGCTAACGAAGCTAACGAAGTTCCTCTGGTCTCCTGTAGTTGGTCTGAAAAGTTACGACAAGCAGGTTTGTAGTTAGAATAAAGGCGGGATCTGTTCTTATGGTGATGGGGGGGTTGTCTCTAAACACATCAAGCTGCATTTCTCCTTCCTGCTTTGTTCAATAAGTGAAAACAGGCCGCCCTTTGATTGGGGGGGTCATCAGACTAAATGCACTGAACAGAGTAGAAAGGCGGAGCTGCAGTTCTCCTGTAATGGCAGGTTGGTGGTGGTGATGGGGGGGATCGGCGAGGTTGAGAGGAAACGGGGGTTTGATGTCTGCGTGGACATCGCCGCCCTTCACTTTCTAGGCACCAGATGGAACAGGTGTATTACGGCACCCAGGGGCGACCCCGGGCACTCCAGCACCGCCAAGTTCACGGGGAGCAGGTGGGCATCTGTTCCATGGCTCTAATCGCTCGCCACGGCCGCCATCCCTTTGGTGTGTGGGTGCAGCGAGCATGCGAGGAGAATGTTTCCAGGACACACTCTTCCTGTTTCTATCATTGCTGAGTCGGTTCAGAGAAAATTCTGGAGGTTTTTGCTGCAAAAAGTGTTGACTGGAACAGTGAAGGTCAACATTTAAAAGGTGGGAGGAGCTTCAGAGGGTAGATTCAGGTAACATGAATTCACATGATTGTTTGCACGTTTCCCGGGACTCCTCGGAGCACGGAGCAAGCCGCTCCTCTGCTGGGAGACTCGGATGGAGTCCGGCTGCTGGCGTGGAGAAGCTGGAGCGCGCTCCACGCCGCCTCGTCACACGTGATGTAAAATCCGGTGCAGTAGTGACCCACAATCAGGGTAAAGAGTTTACATGCGCCACGATCAGACGGTAGCCACTTATCTCAATCAGACGGAGGTTCTGATCCGGATGAGTCTGATCGGGTCAGTGTTCTGAATGACATTTTTTTATTCCGACCTCTTCTGTCCGTGTAAACACAGCTGCAGCTGCTGCTTTGCTCCATTGTTTCCTGCGAGCAGACAAACCTGCAGGATGAAGGTCGTGGTTCTGGAGGTCGGTAGGAAAGGTGGATCCTGTGTTTTCTGGTTCTGGACTTGGAGCAGTGACTGCAGTTCTCCATAAACAGCCTCACTAAATATGATTGGCAGCCATGTTTCTAATCCAGGCTGATTCCATTAAGGGATGGATCTCTCTGGTTTCGGCCTCGCGGCTCCGTGGTAGCGCCGTTTCCGTCCACGGGCCATTTCACAGAACTCTCCGACCATCCTCAGACGTGAGGCGACAGCAGCAGAGACGAGCAGCGGCGATGCTGACGGCTGCAGTCTGAGGACGATCCCTTCAGTTTGAACCAGAAGGTCCCACTTCTGACACCAACAACACAATCTGCTGTTGTCTCTCGTTGTGTTTGTGTGCTTTGTGACTCGTTCCTTTGCATCGTTTTCCTCTGAGTTTTCATCGACCCTCAGGCGGAAATAATGCAAATGAAACAGGAAGACCAACCGTCCTGCAGAACGCGTCATCAGTCAGACCGAGCCTGAGACTTGGTAGAAAAGGAGTGACATTTTTGTATAGTTTTGGACAAATTGGTGGAGAACTTTATTTATTTCATTCAGGAGAAATGTAGTTTTTATTTGGCAAATAATATTTTTCTCGTATTTTATTAATGAAAGAAACTAAAATCTTAAAAATAAAATTATTTCAGTTTGAATTATGGTCATTTCTTCTTTTTAATTTATATTTGAGTGAAATGTAATAAACGAGTTTTTGATGAAATCGTATTAATTTAGATTTGAATGAGTTCAGTATTTTGGCAGCGCAGTTGAACAATGCAAATGCTCGACTCAGCTGTGACAGTGCAGATGGACGAATGCGGCGTCTCACTCCAACAGCAGCTTTCCCAGAATGCAACTGTGCCAGGAAGTTAGTCAAAGTGGAGATTATGGACGTTTGATGTCAGATCTAGAGCACCTCGCATCTCTTCTAGAGCACTGGTTCACTGAAGAAATGCTCACAAACACTCATACACAAACATGCA
>NC_050526.1:30334040-30335117 GCF_002922805.2 Oryzias melastigma
TGAGCCGAGTCATCAGCACTTAAATGTTTGATTGATGGCACAGAAGTGAGCGGGATTGTGGGATATGCCGGCTCCAAATGACAAGCAATTACTCATTTTGTGTAATGAAATCCCTGACACCAACCTTTGAGGCTTTACACAGCGCTAACGCTTCATGTAATTTTATACCCCCCCCCTCTCGGGGGAGCAGACGTTTACTAAATAACATAATTTGTAATGGCTGAAGCGACGGCACAACAGGCTCGCTAAGTAAGCCGCATCGTAAAACAATGGCTTAAGTCCAGCCTGTGAGCGTTTGGTCCTTTGTTTTTGCTAGTGTTTAGTTGTGATTGTTCTGGATTATGTGTATTTTGTGTGTTGATGTTTGTGTCTCTGTTGTTTGTTGTTTATTCTCAGGGACCTGGTCTGCAAATTAGCTGTTAGCTAGATGTCCTGTGGACATGGCATCGGTCACATTTGAAAGTGTAACAATCTTTCTTATTGTCCTGTCTCTTTTAAATAAATAAATGAATCTGCTTTAGACGGATTCCTCTGGATGGTCCATGAACCGTCTGAGGACAAACCTCCATTCTTCTAAAACCACCATCGGTCGTCCAGCTGGCTTGGACAAACATCTAAATGTATTCAAACCCTTTGGGTCAAAAGTCTTGTGATGCTCCAACATTTCCAGTTAATGTATTCAATCTTGAAACTAACCAACGTCTGGAGTTACAAACGCAGCCTGGACTCCAATCGTAGATTAAAATGTTCTCTAAGTATTTCATTCATCTCAGTATCCACATCTGAACGCAGTCGCTGCATTCTTCATAGTTTTCTCTAGTTTTCTGGAGAAACTTTCATAAATGTCTGATCCTTCTAGGCTCCTCCACTGACTCTCTTGTGTCCTTCTCCTCCATAACTGCTCAATGGGGTTTAGACCTGGAGCCTGTGAAGACCATCCTCCATCCATCCATTCATCATCCATCCAACATCCATCCATCTGTTCATCATCCATCCATCCATCATCCATCCATCCATCCATTCATCATCCATCCAACATCCATCCATCTGTTCATCATCCATCCATTCATCATCCAT
>NC_050526.1:30335152-30337131 GCF_002922805.2 Oryzias melastigma
GTTCATCATCCATCCATCTGTTCATCATCCATCCATCTGTTCATCATCCATCCATCATCCATCCATCTGTTCATCATCCATCCATCATCCATCCATCTGTTCATCATCCATCCATCATCCATTCATCTGTTCATCATCCATCCATCATCCATCCATCTGTTCATCATCCATCCATCCATCATCCATCATCCATCCATCTGTTCATCATTCATCCATCATCCATCCATCCATCCATCCATCCGTCATCCATTCATCATCAATCCATCCATCATCCATCCATCTGTTCATCATCCATCCATCCATCATCCATCCATCATCCATCCATCCAAAATCTGGGGTTTTAAGGCAGCGGTGGTCCTAGCGGTAACTGGAACACTTTGGACTCTGATTCCCAAACTGGTAGAATAGTTCTATCCAAGTCCAGGATCAACACCTGGACCTCTGCGGTTCTGGGAACAGCTAAAGTTCTGCTCAGGAAATAGTCCTCAGTCCTGATAGGATCCCAGGCTGTAAGGGAATCGGAGGGCTGTGAATGTTTTATGTGTTTATTTTGTTACAATTCCTTATTTTTCATCCTAAATATGACAAACTTTGTTTTACTGTCAACACAGTTTGAATGTTCGTTGTTTTTCCTGAGAATGTGTTTTTTTTTTGATAATCCGACACATTTCCTTTCATCCTGTCTTTTCTGTCCAAAACTACAATTACCCCTGCACTGCCCCCTGCACTAAATGACTGTGATTATCTGCAGGCTGCATGGTTACACTGGCTGGTAACAGGTGCCTGTGAACGCGGATCCCCACCACTTGTCCACTCGCTTTTCTTCTGCCTGGCCTCTGACAAACCAACTGTCACCAACAGAAGGAGAGGCTGTCCACTGGTGCACAGCCCTTTATAATGGCGCCTGTGTGAACAGTAATTATTCTGTCCAGAGATTCAAGTGTGACTGAACACAGTTTTTGCAGAATGCATGTGTTTGTGCAGATACATCAGGGCAGCCTTTCCTTCTGGTGGAAATGTAAGAAGATGAGCAAAATGTAGGGATTCAGTCCATGATGTCTGTCAACGACATGAATCCATGACATGAGTCCACGATATGAGTCCACGACATCAGTCTACAAGATCATCCATGATATCCATCCATTACATGAGATCTGTCCATGACATGAGTCCACAATGTGAGTCCACATGTCTTCATTCACTGCATCCATAAACCTCCTCTTTGGTCTTCCTCTAGACCTCTTTCCTGCAGCTCTAGACTCAGCATCCTTCTACCAATATATTCACTGTCTCTCCTCTTCACTTCTTTTCCACACTCTCCATGAGTGGACTCTACATGAGTCCACAACATGTGCCCACAACATCCGTACATGACAACTATCCACGACATCCGTCCTCAACATGAGTCCATGACATCCGTCCACATCATCATTTCACGAACTTCTGACCTCACAACCGTAAGTTAACAAATTTAGCTTTAATGGTGATTTACAGCGATTCAATCATCTGCTGACCCGTATCTATGGAGCGTTCCACCATCTTTGCTAGAAGACGGTCTCAATGTAAAGACTTTCCTACTGAAGTAAACACTTCGTATTAGAGCAGGGGTCTCAAACTCGCGGCCCGCGGGCCATCTGCGGCCCGCAGGATGATGATTTGCGGCCCGCAGGATGATGATTTGCGGCCCGCGTCTTCATATGAAAGATTACTGTTAGTGCGGCCCGCAAGGCTGATATGAATGACAGTTGCTGTGTGCCGAGCTGAATGAACCAATCACGGTGAGGTATATGACTCTGGAGGTGGGACATGGGCTGTCTGTCCAGTGCCTCTGTCTATCATTCATTCCTTCCTCCAATCAGCTGGGCGGAGGAGGAGCCATGAAGCACCAAGTGCAATTTGCAGGACAAATTCACATGCCCCGCGCGGGGAATTTGCTGCTCGCGGCTCGTCAAAAAATGTGTTTCTGTCGCCGCGCCGCG
>NC_050526.1:30337255-30337531 GCF_002922805.2 Oryzias melastigma
CTTCTGGTGGAAATGTAAGAAGATGAGCAAAATGTAGGGATTCAGTCCATGATGTCTGTCAACGACATGAATCCATGACATGAGTCCATGACATGAGTCCACGACATCAGTCTACAAGATCATCCATGATATCCATCCATTACATGAGATCTGTCCATGACATGAGTCCACAATGTCCACAATGTGAGTCCACATGTCTTCATTCACTGCATCCATAAACCTCCTCTTTGGTCTTCCTCTAGACCTCTTTCCTGGAGCTCTAGACTCAGCATCCTT
>NC_050526.1:30337579-30339801 GCF_002922805.2 Oryzias melastigma
AAAATTCTTTATAAAAACATTACACCTCTATTATGTAGTTTGAAATGGAGTAGGAAAAAGTTTCAAAAACTTTTTCAATTCTACCCCCTAGCAATATATCTTAAGTTTAATCTTCAATATAAATATTTCAGAAACAGACATTAACTACCCTTATTTTTTTATATTTATAAATCAACACGGACAAAGATCTATACACGTCGTTCATTATTTATTCATTATTTTGTGTTAAAAATAAAGATATTTGAGAACATTGGAATGTTTTCTCAGCGATTTTCTTGTGAAAATTCTGATGCGGTCCAGCCTCACATAGACTCCGCCTCCAGCGGCCCCCGGCTGATTTGAGCTTGAGACCCCTGTATTAGAGCAATGCTGCTTTTCTCTGCTTCAGAGTCCGCTGGAGTTATGTTGATTGGATTCAAGAGTTGCAGTATCCCAAAGAATGTCAACATCGAGGTCAAGGCTCTGGTTTTAAAGGGTCACATGCTTGTTGATGTCAGAACATAGAATATTCAACACATGACGTTCAGTTTTGAGATAAACACAGATGTTGGGGATGAATGAAGAACTGAATGATTGATGAAAGTCCTGAGCTTCTGAGTAGAGGTCTGTGGGTCCAAACCCCATCCCTGATGTGCACATGAACATCCACCTAGAAGTAGACAGAACAGAACGTCCTCCACAAACACACAAACCTATAATAGACTCAATCCTCTGAACATGTCGGCCACGCTCAATCTTTAATGCTGTTTGTTTGAAAATCTTCTCCATGTTAAGATTTATGACGACATTCTCTACCTGCCATCAAATATTCATAAATGTCATTACTAATAACTTTCATAGATCACCTAAATTGATCTTTCTGCCACCTTTTACTGCACTGCCCACCACCGATCCATTATTGTGGAGGGAGTGTGTGTGTTTGTGTGACACACTGACCAAAGGTGCTTTCATTAACACATCATTACTGTTTCCAAAGGTGTTTCTCTGTGTCTCTGTTCATGTCAGGTCACCTCACAGTCTGGATGTTGTCTTCCTGCGTTTCCCGTCGATGACTGTTAGCGTTCAGCGCTAGCGACTGCAGCTGCCTCCTCCTCTGATGGTCGTCGTGACATCCAAAATCTAGAGCTTGCTCCTCTCAGTGCTCGCCGCTCGCCATGAAAATTTCAGACGCGTCATTAATCATTCACAGGCTAATTTCACTTACATGACACATGCATTACCATGCATTAAAACAGAGATGGCTAATTTAGCTTAAAGATAGCAAAGCTTCAGAAATCTGTCACATCACTCTTTTCTCTTTCCTTCTCTTTCAGTCTGCAGGTGATTCTCCTGTCAGTGAGATTCACCTGCATGATGCTCCCCCCAGAAAAACTGTCTTTACTTCAGAACTGCAGCGTTCTAAAGACGTAAATCAAAATATGACACTTAATGTTTCAACTGCTTTTAGTTTATTTATCGTCACCAGTTTACAGAAGGACAAAAATAAGTCAACATTAGATTAGTGTAACTTGATTTTACTGCAGATGTCTTGAGTTCGATTTGTCCTTTGAATCTAAAAGCATAAAACTAGAAACATTAGAAATATTTTTACTTTTTTACCTTTTTTTTGTGTGAGTTTTTACAGTCAGGTCTGCAGCTTCTTCCTGGAAAGCAAACAGATTCACTTTGAGAATAAATCTATTGACCAATTTCAGTTAAGTTAGTTTCTTTTTTTTCTGAAAGATTCCGACTCTGAAGCGTCACTTTACAGCAGTCTGTGTCCTCTCAACGCCGTCATATACTGATATGAATGAGAGTTTCATGTGTGAGTAAATCTTCATGTTGTAGATCTGGTGGTTTTTATTAGGGGTTAGAGCTTGTTAATGTTCGAGAATTTAACGTCCACTTTACGTTTATTCTGAGAGGAAATGTGGTTTTGTTTTTTCTCTTTTTAGTTTCGCAAGCTTTTATTTTGAAACAGGAAATGCCATTCCAGAACATATTGTTGTTGCAGGCTTTGTAGCACACTTCCTGCTGGTGTTATTAGCTGAGATGGCATAGTGGTAGAGCGGTGAGAGTGGTCACAGGTTCGATTCCTGGCCGGAGTTTGCATGACTTCATTTCCTGTGATGACGTGGTGAAGTGGGCCGGTCAGCTCCAGCGACGCCGTGACCCAGAACAAGAATAAACGTGTGTACTAGTTGATGGAATGAATGTATTTTAATAGATAAAAAAGTAAATGT
>NC_050526.1:30340107-30346906 GCF_002922805.2 Oryzias melastigma
AGACAAACTTAAAAAGCTTTGCTCTCCAACAGCAGGAGCTCCATCCATTCTGTCTGTGTGGCTGCTGGAGGTGATGGAGGCTCCAACACGGGGCTGTAAAAGAGCACACCGCAGCTGCAGTTCTCACAGCTGCGTCTGCGGCGTCTGCAGCTGCTGCGTCTGCGGCTGATGCGTCTGCTGCTGCTGCGCCTGCGGCGTCTGCAGCTGCTGCGTCTGCGGCTGATGCGTCTGCTGCTGCTGTGCCTGCGGCGTCTGCAGCTGCTGCGTCTGCAGCTGCTGCGTCTGCTGCTGCTGCGTCTGCGGCGTCTGTAGCTGCTGCGTCTGCTGCTGCTGCGTCTGCGGCGTCTGTAGCTGCTGCGTCTGCTGCTGCTGCGTCTGCGGCGTCTGCAGCTGCTGCGTCTGCGGCTGATGCGTCTGCAGCTGATGTGTTGTCCAGAGTGAGGTGAAGGAAGCTCCGCCTCTTTCTACCCCAGCTATAACCAAAGTAAAGACTTTCTTCTCTCAACATCTTGGCGTGGAGGCTCCTGAAAACCGAGCGTGAGACTGAAGCTCGCCCACTAACTCTCCACAGGAAGAGCTTGTGGGCTGCAGCACCGGCTGCACTTTTCACCATCTCACCAGCCAAGTGTAGGTTGTTATGGATCTGGGTCCGTGGCTTTGCCCCGCCCCCTCTCAGGTATATCTATAAGGAGGGAGGTGGAAGCAGCAGGCTCACAGCTTGAGGTCTGATCATGCAGATGGCGGCTTCTCCTGGCGTCGGGTTTCTGTGCAAAGCCAACACAGTTTATGTGTTTAAAGCACATTTGTGGTGGGAGGAGCCTGTGGATCCAAGACTCTGAGCGGAGGAAGGGAATGTGGGGGGGGCTCCGGGGGCTGAGACTTGTGATTATTTGGATCAATAATATCAGTTTCTGATCTTTGAGTCTCCAGCATAGATGTGTAGTATTCAGTGGATCACCTGTTCAACACCTGAAAGCAGCTACAAGTGTGAATACGATCAATTTTCATCATTAAAACTGTTATGATCACAGAAACAGGTTTCTGCTAAGATATTCACTTTTAGATCATAGAACATTAAAGAATTGACAGAAAATTACATTTTTTAAGACATTTTCAAAACCCTTTGATGGAATCCATAAAAACGTGGAGATATAGACCAGATCAATGATTAGACGTTGGAGGATTCAGTAGGTTTTTGCTCACAACAATGTTAGATGTTTAAACCACACATTTGAACATGACTTACATAAATTCTATGAAATTATTATGTTCTGACAGAGTATCAGAGCCACAATCAAAGAAAGAACAAAAAAAGTTGTGAAATTATGAGAAAATCAATATATTAGAAGGATTGTCAATTTAAGATTTAAAAAGTTTTATTTTACTTTTTGTCTGAATCAAAAGTAGTTTTATGAAAATAAATGAGTACATTGTGACAAAGTAAAACAGATTCTTGATCAGTGTCACTTTCATCCTATTTCTCTGAATCGTCTGTAACATAATTAAACAGAGAATACTCGATAGTCTGTGTTGAAACATAAAAGGACTTTTAATTTTTTGAATTTTTTTTTTGTTTTAATTACGACTTTTTGAGGCGCAAATTTAGGATGAGATGAGTTTTTCTCCCTATAAAATCTTGCTCAACTTTTTCCATGAAAAGTGTTTTTGTGATTCCATGGAAGCAGCCATTTAGAGCAGGAAAAGCCCTCCTACTGCCCCTAGTGGAACGATGAAGAACTACAGGCCAGAAAACATGAAGCACATTTTATGAATCGACGGCCCGGGGGCCACATGCGGCCCGGGGGCCACATGCGGCCCATCAGACTATGAAATCTAAATTATAATGATAATCCTTATTTGCTTTATCGTCCCTATAATTGTGGCGTCTCTCCATAGATGGCGCTCTATAAGTACACATTGACTGTTGTTTAGGTGCAGAATGTTATTGTGCTTTTCTGTGGAGTCATTGTTATTTTTTGACGTTCATGTGTGTTTTCTGAGTCGGATAGTCCTTTTTTCTGATCATCACACCACATGAACGCAGGATTTGTCTGCGGTTTTCCCTGAAGAACATCAAACTAAAATCAAAACTAAAATCCGAACTAAAATCAGAACTAAGTCACAGTTTTACATTAACACCTTCAAAATGTTCTTCATTAGTTTTAATCCAAGTTAAAACATGTTTTCATCCAGGTTTGATGTCGTTTCTTTCTCTTATGACCTAGATTACTAAAACACCTCAAACATCTGGTCCTGGTCGGCCCTTCTGTCAAATGTTTGAGCCCTTCGTGGCTCAAAGGTCAAAAAGTTTGCACACCCCTGATCTGTATAGTATAATTGTTTTTGGATCATTCATGACATGAATGGTTATATCGGGTTAAATCTGTTTGTCTTCGTGTTGGGGACCTTCTCGGACCGTGAAGGTTCTGTCCGTTTGGACTCATGTTCTGGTGAATCCTGTGGAGTTTGCCGCCTTTGTTTGCATCCCAGTAAAAATGTCTCTCCCGTCCTACAGGCTGGAAACCCACAACTAATCAAACTGTCTCTCCTTCTTTTTGCTGCGCCGCCGTCTCTGCCGCATCGCCTCCATGAAGGTAAGAAAGCCTTTAATCATTGCATGACTCATAATGATGTAGGCCACGCTGGAGCCGGCGCCGCATTCGCCGGCGCTCAGAGACTCAGATGTGTGCAAATGACTGAAGGGCTTTTCTTTTACAACCAGCATTATTATGTGAAGCTGCTTGGAGAGAGAACCCGCTCTTCTTCTCTGCTTGGATCTGTTATCAAGACCTCTACCCCGTGTAATGAAAGCTGTTTGGCGGGAGCTGTCGCAGTGTGCTGCTTTGGGAGCAAACAAAGCTGCTGTGTCTCTCTGGGAGCAGCGCTCTGCTCTGGGCTCGTTTGTTCTTCTGTGACAGCTCCACTTTACTTTATGACGAATGGCGGGGCGCCCAGCGGGCCAATGGGAAGCTAACGGCGCTCGCTTCATTAGTGGGCCAGGTCGGTGTGGGCTACTGCTCATTCTGTGGGCCGATGGACTGATGCTCCGCCCTCATACACCTGTAGCCTTCACTACTCTGTTTGCTGAGTCGGCTGAAACATTTCTGGCTGTTGGGAAGCAATGTGGATCTGTCTGGATTGAGATAAAGATCACCAGAACAGATCGGACCAGAGATGGACATTAGCTGATCGGGCCAGAGTGGAGATGGATCCGAGATCCACTGATGGATCCGAGTTCCACTGATGGATTCTAGATCCACTGATGGATCCTAGATCCACTGATGAATCCGAGATCCACTGATGGATCTGAGATCCACTGTTGGATCAGAGATCCACTGATGGATTCTAGATCCACTAATGGATCCTAGATCCACTGATGAATCCGAGATCCACTGATGGATTCTAGATCCACTGGTGGATCCTAGACCCACTAATGGATCTTAGATCCACTGATGAATCCTAGATCCACTGATGAATCCGAGATCCACTGATGGATTCTAGATCCACTGATGGATCCAAGATCCACTGTTGGATCAGAGATCCACTGATGGATTCTAGATCCACTAATGGATCCTAGATCCACTGATGAATCCGAGATCCACTGATGGATTCTAGATCCACTGATGGATCCTAGATCCACTAATGGATCCTAGATCCACTGATGAATCCGAGATCCACTGATGGATCCTAGATCCACTGATGAATCCGAGATCCACTGATGGATTCTAGATCCACTGATGGATCCGAGATCCACTGATGGATTCTAGATCCACTGATGGATCCGAGATCCACTGTTGGATCAGAGATCCACTGATGGAGTCTTCATCCACTGACATCCCTGGAAATAACCAGAACTGGTTGGCTTTGGACTGGTTTTGCTCTCACATGGGTCTTGGTCTGATATAAATGAAACCACTGAACTGACTGTTTAGCTTCATTCCACTTATCCTGACATTTTAGTTTCTTTGAGTCTTGGCTCAAGTGGTGCTCAGCTTTGCTGTCTTTATTCCTGGTTATAATGTTTTATTCCATTAGACCAGTGATCTCCAAATCCAGGCCTCGAGGCCCCAATCCCTGCTGGATTTCCAGTAATCCTCCCTCATCTGCTGCTGATTACCTGGATCAGGTGTGTTTAGCCAATAAGGAGCTTCAACGGCAGGTTGGTTTGGAAAACAAGTAGGACACCGGGCCTCAAGGCCTGGATTTGGACACCCCTGCATGAGAGAATTTCTCAATGGGAAGGGCTCCTGTCTGATGTTGGGACAGTTTCCAGTCACCTCCTCGAAATCACCAAACACTTTGAGTTTAAAAATATCTTTGATCTGAACTCTTGGCCATTTATCGCCCCGTCTGCTTTAATGCTGCGTTCACACCGAACGCCATTTGTGTGGGGGCGGGGCCAGCATCAATGCTAAGTCGATGTAAAGAAGGCATTTTACAGACACCAATTACCCTATGAAGGAAGTTTTTGGACTGTGGGGGGAAACCCACCTGCACCAGATGAACATGCAAAGCCGGGATTTGAACATGCTCTTCTCGCTGAGGCGAGAGCGCGAACCACTGCAGCACCTGCGCCACAGCCCTATGGTCAGTTCACACATGAGTTCCCTCACGTCCGTCAGACTTTCAGAGTGCAGAGAACTCTCCAGACGGCTTCAGAGGAGACGTCGTCCTGCTGACCCTCCTCCCTCCCGCCCCTCATGACTTAAATCCTTCAGCTTCAGCCCCCCATGCTCCGTCCATCACACTCGTTCCTCTCCAGCCTCACTAAGAGCCTCAGAGGACCGCGGCCCAAACTGCCGGCCCGGCCCACTATTAATAAATGACATTAACCGGCTGGACCTGCAGGGACTGTTAATGTTAAAGATGGACTCCTTAAAGATCAACACACAGACATCTTGTTTTTATTGTCTCCTCATTACGGATCAGGCTGACTGCAGATTCACCACCAACTGCCTCCCACCCTGTTTCTGCCCCCTGATCCTCCTGATTCCAGGTGAACTATTTATTCAACCAATAATCCACTAAAGGGAAATAATGTCATCGGAGTATTGAGGAAAGTTCTGCTTTAATTGATGGCAGCATCCATCACAGAGCTTGTTAGGCCTTTGGATGTTTGTGTTCCCAATCCTCTGCTCTGCTGAGGACAAATCTGGAACTCAGATTCAATCTGTTACGCTGGTGCAATTCCCAGGAAGAGGAAAGAGTTTCACAGCAGGAACTACCCTGACGAACGGTAAACCTGTCTGCCGGTTTACTACGATGCATGACGACGGCCTCCGTCCCAGACTCGTCTACAGAGAAGGAACACGCCGCTCTCTCTGACTGAGCTCCAGAACCACACTGGATCAGAACCGGAGACGTTCCAGGTTCCATCCTGAATCCGAGCCGCTGCACGCGTCTCAGCATCCACATGTCAAAATATTAGTATGGGCTTGTTTTAGAACAAACGGTGAGAGGAGGTTTAAAGCTGCAAAGGAACAAGCTCATTATGCTCAGCGAGCTGCACAGACGCTCTGCAAGAAGAGGAGATAAAAGCCTCAGAAAGCTGAGAGCAAAAACGGAGACGAGGGAAGAAAGAGGAAAAGACGGAGTTTAGAGGAGTGAGGAAAGAAGGAGAGATCAAAGGAACGAGGGGGAGGAAAAAAGGAAAAAAAGACAAAACTCAAAGAGATCAAAATACAGAAAAAGATTCCACTGGTGTGACGGCTTTATCAGCTGAGCATGATGGGTAAATCTCTGTAGTCCTGCAGACGGTTTCAAATGATGGGATGCTGATATACAGTAGCTGAAGTTAATTAAAAGCTGAATATGCTGCTGATTATTGTGTACTTATGTTTGAAACATCGGCCCATGCTGCTTCTATTTTAATAAGATCTGCAGTAAAAACCTTTATATGGAGAATAAACCTCCAAACGCAGCAGGAGAAGCTTTTATTCTGCAGTTTGAATTCATTCATGGCAGTCCTGAGGACCTCCAAAGGGATTAATAAAGTATTTTCTATTCTATTCTATTCTATTCATGCAAACCTAAAGCCTGTTCATTCAGTTTTCTTCATTGTTGATTAAACACGTCGTCTTTAAACCTTAAATAAAATACATATACTTTAGCAGCTGCTCTCTAATCTGATAGATTCGTCTTCCTCATTCTGTCTTCATCTGCATCAACTCGAGTGTCTGGATCAGCTGCAGACCTCTTCATAGAACGTTTGCATGAAATATCTACGGTTTCTATTTCAGACTTTTCAGCAGCAGAGATCCCTTTCTTTCCCATAATGTGAAACGTCCTTTAGTAGTTTTTCCTTTAATTGAGCTCACCTGGTAAACTAATGATCACAGGTGTCTGATGTCAGTGATCCAAAGAGACCTGAGACCCAATGGTTGTGTCTGAGATCCCTCCATGATCCCTAACTACTAAAACTCTGTAGTGCTGGACTATCTAGTGATCTGAGCAGGTGTGACACTCGTGATACTTTTGACAGGTGTTGCAGGTGTGACAGGTGTGACAGGTGTGACTGGTGTGACAGGTGTCGTAGGTGTGACTGGTGTGACTGGTGTGACTGGTGTGACAGGTGTGACAGGTGTGACAGGTGTGACATGTGTAACAGGTGTGACAGGTGTGACAGGTGTGACATGTGTGACAGGTGTAACAGGTGTTAAAGGTGTAACAGGTGTAACAGGTGTGACAGGTGTGACAGGTGTGACATGTGTGACAGGTGTGACAGGTGTAACAGGTGTTAAAGGTGTAACAGGTGTGAACGTCCTTACCCTAGACTAAAGCATCCGCAGCATCAGCGGCG
>NC_050526.1:30346934-30349717 GCF_002922805.2 Oryzias melastigma
TGTAACAGGTGTGACAGGTGTGACTGGTGTGACAGGTGTGACATGTGTCGCAGGTGTGACATGTGTAACAGGTGTGACAGGTGTGACAGGTGTGACATGTGTAACAGGTGTGACATGTGTGACAGGTGTAACAGGTGTTAAAGGTGTAACAGGTGTTAAAGGTGTAACAGGTGTAACAGGTGTGACAGGTGTAACAGGTGTTAAAGGTGTAACAGGTGTGAACGTCCTTACCCTAGACTAAAGCATCCGCAGCATCAGCGGCGGTCGAGGCCTCCAGCAGACTGCAGCATGGCTGCTGCCTCACATTCTATCATGTTCAGATCTGTCCACAATGAATATGAAATCCAATCGTTCCTGAGCAGATGAAATGGCGTCCAATTGACTCTCATATCCTCCACATGCATGATGGGAAGTGTGTTAGGGGGGTTGGAGCCCCCCGGGATCCGGTTTGTGATGAAACATTCAGGAGGAGTCTCCATAGAAGTAGATTCAGCTGAAGGCTGTAGAATGAAGCTGTGCAGAAGCAATCTCCCTCCCAGAGACCTATGGCTCTCATTAGCATGCTGTTTCACCAGGACGAGCGAGCGCCGCGTCCCGCTCCCTCACCGCTGGCGCTCATTTACATACTGGCGAGAGGCTGCATGCACACACCGCTGGATCCAAATCGAAACAAGTTCTGTTTGTTTTCAGATACATGTGGAGGCAACAAGCCAAGTCTGTTTAATTCAACAGGATTAGAGTCCTGATTGTAGAAACGATTCTTTGAAATGGAACCACTGACTGTACATGAGAACTGGACTGAGTGACTCTGCTCCCCCTGGCGTTCCAAACAGGAAGTAAAATCCCATAGACTTCACCAGAGACGTGAAGAGCTTCTTCAGTCATTCGATTGGTCAGAATAAACGTTCTGGCTCAGATTCATTTTTAACTTTAATCCTTTTTTTATGATATTTTTCTGTAGTTCTAGTTATTCAAGGTTTGAACTGAGCAGTCAGGTGTCTCAGTAAAGGTAGGAGGAGCCTGTTGGTCTCCACGTTCAACGTTGTAAACATTGAACAGCCAGCTTTGTAGAGATGAAGCGAGATGTTCTGTGGTTCTATGAAGGCTCCTCACAAAGGATGTGAAGAACAAGGCGTCTGCGACCTCGCTTTCCTGAAAAATGACCTTTTCTGAGAGCGGATCGGAGGCAGCTCGTGTCCTTTTCCCGCCTCACGCCGCTAACGGAGCTTAGATGCACAAAAGAAAGTTGAGTGAATGTCAGCGGAGGGTCGGCCCGACTGACCAGAACATCAATCACTGCAGCTTCCACTGAAACAGGCTGAATCTGGATGAACGTGCCGCTGTAGCACCTCAGAGATGACGGACGTGGGAAGATTCATGTCTGTTTCTGACACTGACTGACTCACTTCAGCACGGCGGGAAGTGTGGAGTCAAACAGGAAGATCTATTTCAGCTGTTTCCACTGTCTGCTTTAAATGAAGAAGAATCCTCCAGCCGGACCGACGCGGGCTGACTGAGTCTGTGAGTGAAGCACAATCAACTCTACAGGCATTGAATGAAGTTAGAGTGTGGCCAGGACTGGTACCGCCATGTCTTTACCTTCAAAAATATCTTTAACACATTTTTAATGGCTCCGCCCACCTGGTCTCCACCCTCACACCAGGTGGGGGTCGCTCAGCTCGCCCTCTGCTGGAGGAAACCACAGAAATACAGAACCCAAACGTTTCAGAGACGGCCGGCGCTGAGACAGGAAGTCAGGGGCGTCATCCTGGATCTGAGGTCATGAAGGCTGAGAAATATGGGGTCATGGTTCAGGTGCTGCATCCAGGTGTTGCATTCAGGTGCTGCATCCAGGTGCTGCATCCAGGTGCTGCATCCAGGTGCTGCATAGAATTTCTGTGCTCATGAGTTTACATTAAGAGCTCACTATTGCTGCATTCAGGTGCACTGGTAATTTCTAGCGTTTGCTGACACTGATCTCAGTCACATGTTGCTCCATACTGCATTCAATCACAGGGGGGGGTCTTCTTTTTTTATTTGTGAAAGATTTTCTAGACAAAGTAAGTCGATGCTTTGAAGAAAGACGTGTTCTGTCCTGTAACCCCGAGACAGAAATCTAAGAAGACGTTTTGTATCCAAACAGACAGACGTAAAACCAAATGTTGTCATTTTTTCTTCTTCTTTTTTTGCACAACTTTGTGCATAAACACAAGTTTCTCTGTGTCAGGATCCGGCCTTTGGAGTCTAGCTAATATTTCAGCTACATGCTAGCTGTTCTGGCTAACCCTCACAGTAGAATTATCACAGGTAATGTTACATATCTACTTCATAATTATGTTAAAAGTTGTAAAAATGTAGTTTTAGAGAGTTCAGTAAATGTTTCTCCTGTTCGGCCCCCGACCTCAGGTGTGTTTTGGTCCTCACCTGAGCCTCTTCAGGACACTCAGGATTCAGACGTGCACGGCTGTGCGTCATGTGTTGTGCAGCATTATCTGCTCCCGTAGTAATCATGAATGAAGCCGACTGGCCTCTGAGCGGCCAATCAGAGAGACGGACGGAGAGCAGGACCTGTCCTCCTGCGTCCTTCACCGCACGTTCATGAAGGAACGCCGCCCCGGCTGTGAGGAGACGATGCGGCGATGGAAACGTTCCTGCCCCCCCAGTGCCCTCTGATGAAAACTCTATTGAAATATTTGTTTGCACAGCTCAGTGGCATTTAATCTCCTGCTGTTCATCCGTTCCTGCTTGATTTATTTCTTCACCTTCACCTATTTATTGAATTT
>NC_050526.1:30349749-30351075 GCF_002922805.2 Oryzias melastigma
GGGAGGGGGCGGGGGCGTGACTCAGAGGAAGCAACCTCCTCCTTCCAGAGAAAACCTGCGCTTCTATTGGCTGTGGAGGTCAGAACGTCAGCAGAGAACCTTCCAGAACCAGAACCAATCGTCTCCCGTCTGTCTGCCGCCTCACAGGAAGCACTAGACTCTTCATCAGCCGTTGTGTGATAGGCTCTGTGCTGTGCTCCAGCGTCCAACCACTATAGAACCACTTCCTGAGGAAGTTAAAGTCCCATCAGTGATCACTCACCTGTGTGAAACGTGTTCTCCGTATTTGACCCCTCCCCTGGGGGAGTGGTGAGCTGCAGACACAGCTGCACTCAGGAACCATTTGGTGGTTGGGTTTGTTTACGATCAGGTAAAATCGACCGTCAACAATGATTTATACTCCGATGATCCAACCAGATCGATCTTTCTGAGGCGAGATATTAATCGATTATATTGATCCTGGAAAATCCCATTTGGAATGAAGCTCAGCAGGTTTCTCATTAGATCTGATCTTGGATCACCTGATCCAACAGAGCTCGATTCTCTCTGCCCGTCTGTGACATCATGACAAACGAGCATCCCAGCAGAAAGACGTGATTCAGAAACTGATCGACCATCCTTCAGTCCTTGAATTGATCCAAGTCATGTGACCACACAGTGAGCTAGAATGTTCTGACGATGATCCTGATGTGGAAAAACAACAACTTGATCAAACCCGGATGTGAATGGATTTGACATTCATTCTTGTTTACAGATTTCTTTAATTATCCTGATAAATACAGGAATCGGTAAACTTCACCTGAGCTGTTCAGGATCAGGTATTGATCTCTGAGTCCCACTGATGGACGTTTAGATCAGGATGTTCTGATCCATTATAGGTCGGAGAATGGGATCGATCAGGATGATCCGACTGTAAACAGATGATCGGACTCGTTAAACGAGTCGTTACGGCCCTCTCAGGCTGAGGTGGGATGGAGGGAACATGGGTCAGACGCTGATCCCTGAAGCTTCAGGATGTTTCTGTGGCAGAAGCCCCAAACATCTCCTCTCTCGTCATACGTGCTGGAAGCAGCAGAGAGGCCCCCCCCCCCCAGAGTCTGCTGCTGTCACTGAAAGAGTGGACGAGGTGTTCAGGTTTACATATCAGAGAGGAAACCTCTGTCCGGCGTTTCAGGTTTCAGTCTGAAGCATCTGCTGCAGAAATGAGAGTTTCTACAGACGGAGCAGCTCAGGGCTGTGTGTCTGTTTGCTCTGGGTCCTCAGGTGTGTGTGTGTGTGTGGGTGTGTGTGCGTGTGTGTGTGTGTGTGGGGGGGGGGGTAGGGGGG
>NC_050526.1:30351132-30356037 GCF_002922805.2 Oryzias melastigma
TGGGTGTGGGTGCGCGTGCGCTTGTGAGTCAGGACTGTGCAGACAGAGATGTGACAGTGATGGCTCCGTAGCCTCGGGCCATCGCTAGGAGGCCTGAGACACACCCACGCCACTGACCTTCACTGTCACCACTGCAGCAGACACATGTGCGCACACACATGCACACACACGTGCACGCACACACACACCGGGCTGGTCCTCCACCTCCACGCTGGCCTGTTCCCTGAGTCAGAGCTCATCAGGCCGAGCTCGGTGAGGAAGCTGCTGTCTGCATCCAGCTCTGATTCTCAGACCGACTTCATCTACTCCTCCTTCATTATCGTCACCCCCCCTCCCCCCAGAACACCTCCAGATGAAGCTCATCAGCACTTCTGCTGTCACTGTGAAGATTTCAAAGCAAGCCTTCATCTTCTGCAGTGATGATGATGATGAGGGCAGAACACACTCTGGACTTCAGGTCTACACGACGTGGTTCATGTCTCGTCAGGCCAGTCTGAGTTCTCCAGAGACCATGTGGATGATCCAGAGGAGGTCATGTGATCAGATGAAACCTGAACTCTCTGGTTCAAACGCCGCTCGCCATGTTTGGACGTGAGCAGATGCTCAGCTTCATCCTGAAACACTGTAGAATGTTTGTCATGAAAACGCTGAGAGGTCCTGCTAGCATGCTAGTTGACCTTTCCCCGCCCCGTTATCACCACAGAAACTCAGTCTGAACCATGAAGACCAGAGATCCTGCAGAGGTGGAGCAAACGCTGGAGATTTATCATCGTATTTCAGGAAATAGTCTGATCCACCTCCAGGTTTATGTGTGAAACTGAAGAGTTTGTGCTGCTCTCTCTCTAGACACGCGTGTTCAGGTCGACACGTGAGGTTTGGACTGTTTGGACCATTAGCCCCTCCCTCATGACAGTGACTCACAGCCTGTCAGCAGCCTGTGGGAACACAGAAATGCATCATGGGTGCAGGGCATGCTTCTGCATGGAGGAGGGGGCAGAGTGGTTTAAGGAAGCTCGGATTTAATGAAGAGCTCCTGGATCCGGCGAACGGAGAGAGTTCAGGGTGTTGGAGGAAAGTTCATCCAGCATCCGAGTCCTGATGATGGTGGACAGGATGGAGGGGCAGATGAGAGGGCTAATGCATGGTGGGGGGTGGGGGTGGTCAGACAAATCTAAAATCTTCCACAAATGGCTGACAAACACCTTAAAGTCCAACTCTGATCATCTGGGAGCGGACAGGAAACCTGTAACAGATCCTTCTCCAACACATGGTTGTGACTGATGGTCCTTCATGCTTCTACATGCTCACGGCTTTGGACTATTCTCCACAGAACTGGAACTGTTCCACACTTTGTTTTTCATTCTTATAGTTCTATCTTCTGAAAATGATTTCTATTCTGCTGCAACAGACAAGTTATCCAGCTTGGAGTGAATACAGTATTTTTATTCTATTCTATTCTATTCTATTCTATTCTATTCTATTCTATTCTATTCTATTCTATTCTATTCTATTCTATTCTATTCTATTCCTCTTTGCGTTCCCAGTCGTCTTTTCATGATGATGCCATTTTTAGAAAAAATCCCCCAAATTTGATGTTTTCAAGGACATAGTTTCTGCAGAGCGGCAGGAGTTCATTAGAAATTCACCTCTAAGTTGTGGGTGGGACTGTTGGCTCATAGCAAGCGTTCCCTCTTGTCCCATCATCCATCTGTTTCCCGCCATCTTACAGCCTCACACCCATCCTAACATTAGTAACAAAAACCATGAATCCAGCTGAACGGTTCTGATCCAGATTCCAGTTCGGACCAGGAAAACAAAGACGTTCATGGATCTATTTGTCTGTAAGGATGCATCAGGATGGGGCGGAGCCGGGAGCCTGAGGCCCCGCCCAGATGATTTTCTGCATCCCACATACAAACTTATTCCAGCTTCTTTGTTCATCTGCCTCTGAATAAAGAAATCCTCAGAAATGAATCTTTAATCTTAATTCTCCGTGTTCTCCAGAACACGTTGAAAGCCGTGGGTCCCCCCCCCCCCCTTCCTCTCCTCCCTCCACCACGCTTTTCCCTTCAAGGTTGTTCTGCATGATGAGCGGCGGCGTGACGTTGACGCGGCGTTCCTTCACTGCATCTGCATGCAAACAGACTGTCGCCGTCTCCACCAACATACCGGGGAAATGATGCGGACGGCGTGACGCTTTAACGGCGCTCAGAGACGCTCTCATCCTTGAGTTGTTGAATGCTGCTACAAAGCGGCGGTGGGGGCGGGGCTGCGGGCGTGCCGCGTTTATTACCAATGAGATAGGAGGCTTTATGATGTGACGCCTTCATGACCCCACAGGGACGCTCCGTGTAGATGCTGTCTTCTGGTGCTGTGGATAAATAACTCCTCCCTTTAGAGTAGCCCCGCCCCCCCAAGAGTTGTTATTCCATGATTACATTGTGAATCCGTCACTGTAACAAATGTCAGCTCCATTGATCGGCCCAGAATAACAGACGTCTAAAAGCAGGCGGCCACAGTGTTTGTGAGGAGAATAAAAGTCTCCTTCCTCATTACCTCCTCGCCGGAGCGGCCGGATTTCATGGATTAATCCATGCTAACCCACTTTATCGAAGACACTTATCTCCCACCTACAGAAATCTGTGCATGTCCCGGCTAACAGGTCGATAGCAGGAGATATTTCACATCATCTGGTCTTTACATCACCACCCCCCCCCCCGGTCCTGTTTACCAGCTGGATGTGTGGGTGGGGGGGTCAGACCACAGACCCTCATCATCTCATTTTGATCCTTTGAAGTTAGAGTCCCATCAGTCGTCACTCACCTGGGGGTGAGGAGGGGTCAACTGCACCCTCCTTAGGTCTCCTCTGATGGAGGAGGATCTCCTTTGATTGAGGGGGATCTCCTTTGATTGAGGGGGATCTCCTCTGATGGAGGAGGATCTCCTTTGATTGAGGGGGATCTCCTTTGATTGAGGGTGATCTCCTCTTATTGAGGAGGATCTCCTTTGATTGAGGGGGATCTCCTTTGATTGAGGGGGATCTCCTCTGATGGAGGGGGATCTCCTTTGATGGAGGAGGATCTCCTTTGATGGAGGGGGATCTTCTTTGATTGAGGGGGATCTCCTCTGATGGAGGGGGATCTCCTTTGATGGAGGGGGATCTCCTTTGATGGAGGAGGATCTCCTTTGATTGAGGGGGATCTCCTTTGATGGAGGGGGATCTCCTTTGATTGAGGGGGATCTCCTCTGATGGAGGAGGATCTCCTTTGATTGAGGGGGATCTCCTTTGATGGAGGAGGATCTCCTTTGATTGAGGGGGATCTCCTTTGATGGAGGAGGATCTCCTTTGATTGAGGGGGATCTCCTCTGATGGAGGAGGATCTCCTTTGATTGAGGGGGATCTCCTCTGATGGAGGAGGATCTCCTTTGATTGAGGGGGATCTCCTCTGATGGGAGTATCTCCTTTGATCGAGGGGGATCTCCTTTGATGGAGGAGGATCTCCTTTGATCGAGGAGGATCTCCTTTGATTGAGGAGGATCTCCTCTGATGGAGGGGGATCTCCTCTGATTGAGGAGGATCTCCTTTGATCGAGGGGGATCTCCTATGTCAGAGGAGGCCTCGGCGTCTGACTGGAGGCTCATTCCACAGCCGAGACAGACAGAGGATCTTCCACTTTCCTCCTCCATCTCCCCCTCCCTCTGTCACCTCCTCTCCTCCCTCCTCTCCTCCATCTCCCTGAGCTCCTGCTTTGGTCCTCCTTCCCATCAGTCACTGCAGAGGCAGACGGCGTCTCTCAGGTTCTGCCTCAAAGGTGTCAGGCTGTGGATTTATGACCACGAACCACGAACCTGTGATGAGAACTCCACGCCGTTCTCATCACAGGTCCTTATAAATATGAACACTTGCGATCTGGCCACAGAGAAAATGTGCCGCTCAAACATGAACAGCCCAAGCTCCTCCCCCTGCTGGAGCCGGCCGCCAAAAAACATCATTCTGCTCCTTAAATCATTAGCCGAAAGTCCTCGACCGGAAAGCTTTGGACCTTTTTCCCTTTGACATACGGTAAAAACAGCATCTTGACGGCTTCTTCTCTGGAGATCAACAGTGTAGTCATACAAATGAGAATATTGAGTGGAAAGAAATGAAACGAGGAACGTTCTCTGTCCATTTGGAGCTCGTCTTCACACTAAACTGCTAGAAAGTTACACTTTATTCACATTTAAACGCTGATAGTTCTGAAAACCTCTTTTTAGAGCCGTCCTGCAACCCGCCCAACCGAACCTGTGGTTGGACCTGCAGTCAACCTGCTGCCATGTTTGCAGCTTCAAACCTGGAGGTTTTAGGTTCTTCACAGCGTCTCTGGTCACCTTCAGGGAGATCGTCCTGCTGCAGCCTGAGGAGTCAGAGATGGGAGGGGCCTAAGAACAGGTGTTCACAGAGCAGGAAGTGACACGTTTACCTGGAGCTGTATCTGTGCAGCCTGAGGGAGGATGGACTACCTTAATGCTACCCCCCCCCCCCATTCTGTTTAGAAACAGAACAAAAACACTGGGGGGGGCATTAATCAAAAATCCTGATCCTAGAACTACTGCTCCCAGATCTGCTTCATTTCTGATAGTTTCCCTGAAAACGTTCCGTTTTTCTTCACTGGGCGGTGCGTTCCTCTTCGCCTCACGGTTCGATACCCTCCTCGCCCTGGGAGGACCTTCAAATGTCAGCACGCCTTAAGAGAGGAAGAAGACGACGGCTTTGCTGACCTTCTGAACTCTGGAACGTCAAACATGGCGGCGTTTTGTGGTTCCCTCGTGACCAGCAGAGGAACGTCTCCTGTGGAACGCCAGCGGCCCTCCCCTCCTGCTGGTGTTTACCCCCCCACAGAGGAGCTTTCTCTGTGGGGGGGGGTC
>NC_050526.1:30356044-30365214 GCF_002922805.2 Oryzias melastigma
GGGGGGGGGGGGGTCTTCACAGGAGCCGCTGTCACTGCCGTCGGGTCTGTGCTGATGAGAATGAACGTGTCTGCAGGGAGCTGCTGGTCCGTGAGTTCTGTTTATCTGGTGTGTTTGTGGTGAAAAACGCCACTTCCTGTCCGTTCACGGCGAGTTCTTACAACGTGTTAGAGTAGACCTGAAGTCTTCATCAGAGACTTGGAGTGGAGGATCCTTCAGTCGGCTGCTGTGAGGAGAACACCGTACAGACCCGACATGCACGTATAGATCTATGCACACAGACCCGACATGCACGTATAGATCTATGCACACAGACCCGACATGCACGTATAGATCTATGCACACAGACCCAACATGCACGTATAGATCCATGCACACAGACCCAACATGCACGTATAGATCCATGCACACAGACCCGACATGCACGTATAGATCCATGCACACAGACCCAACATGCAGGTATAGATCTATGCACACAGACCCAACATGACCCAGCAGCTGAGTGTCTTTGGATGAAGACATGAGGAAGAATGAAGTTTTCATTTGATCTGTGAGTCCGTGAGAACTGCAGCAGCAGAAAGAGTCTTCAGTTTTCTGAAGTTGACTTCCTGTTCAGTCGTTATCATCAGTATTCCTGCTAGAGATCGTTTCTGAGAGTTTGATCACTTTACCACAAACGCTCTGATGACATGGCTCATGAACACACTCTGTGTAGGTGTGTGTGTGATCTGCTACTGTCCAGTGTTGGACAGATAATCTGAACATCAGTCATGTTGATTTAAGGAGGAGTCTCTCATCACGGCGACGGGAAGATAGATGGATGGATAGATTGATAGATGAGGAGGAATGTGGCGTAGATGTTAGGAAAGTTCTCCTCTTTCCTTTTGTTTTTGTCCAGATGAAGAAGCTAAAGTTTGTTTAAAAAAAGCCTCAGTAATTTCCAAGATCACTTTAATTGAAGAGTTATCCACCATAACTCTGATTATGTGGATCAAAAACAGAGATCTTCCTACTGTCTGCTGTTAGGATGAACTGTGGAATAACGTCTGTCCATCTGTGTTCTAAGATTCTGTTGCTATGGTTACCAGCTGGTGTTTAAACCAGCGCTGTAATAGTGTCCATCATCACCTTTTAATGGACACCCTGCAGCCAATCAGAATCCAGGATTCACCTGGACGTGGGATAAATCCAGATCCTTGTTGACGTAAACAGGAATATTTCTGACATGCTTTTTTTTTTTTTTTGAAACATCTCAAAGGTTGTTTCAGAAATGTACTTTACTTGATTATTATTTTCTTTTCTCTTAGAAAGCAGCTCTATTAAACAAGAAGCTCTTCAGTCTCGGTCATTCCAGCCTGAAGACATGAGGAGCAAAAAGAGCAGATTCGGTTTTGTTGAATGATAATTCTGAACTTTCGTCCTGAAAAATACCAACAGAAATGAAGGTTCAGAGGTGCTAAGAGTCGTGTTCACTTCTTCCAGACGGATCAGATTTATACAAATCAGAGATCTCTGTTCCTCAGCAGTGAGGAGAGGTGTAAACATCAAGGTATTAAAGAGAACAAACTTCAGGAAAAGCTTTTCTGTCTTCATGAGTCTCAGTTGAACAGTAAATATTTGCCTCTTTTTCTCCAAAATGATCTCAGCTTCCAGTCGATCTTTGCTGCATCTGTAGATCTGTAACTCAAACGCAGCACAATGACCCTTTTGGTAAAAACCCCTTTCATTTCCACACAGAGACCGACCGCAGCGCCTGCTCTGCATCTGTTTGTGTTGCAGATTGAACTATTTGGAGACATAAATAATTCAGCTCCCTTGAATCCATAACGGTGGAGTCCAGAGATCCACATTAGATCATCCCACATTTAACTTTCAGGAGCAGACATAAAGAGGAGGCGCGCGGCAGATGAAAGACAACTTAAAGATTTCAGTAATGAAATCAGTGCATCATCAAAGGCCTTGCCTTCATGAATTAGTGATGACCAATAAATACGACTCCCAGAATGTAAAGCAGAGATCTGTGATAAACGTGCTCAGGACTCGACTGAATCATTTCAGGTTAATCTGCTGCTTTTTACTCATACAGACAATCTAAAACTGTTTTCAATTCAATTCAATTCAATTCAATTCAATTTTATTTATATAGCCCAAAATCACAAAGTATTTTGCCTCATTGGGCTTCAAAATATGAACAGTAGTTAAAAACTAGGACTAAATAAACTGGTTATCCCTGCCCTTAGACCCTCCCTCCCGGTAAGGAAAAACTCCTAAAAAACCTGAGTCAGGAAAAAAGAAGAAACCTTAGGGATTCCCACATGAGGGAGAGATCCTATCCCAGGACGGACAGGCGATACCAGAACAGTTAAAGAAAAATTAGCTTCTACAACTACGAATCTAAGAGTTCATTCAGATAAAGCTGAGGGACAAGTGATGATGAAGTCCATAGTCAAGATGAAGCAGAAGTGCAGTCCACGACCAGGAGCAGGAGGACAGACGACCCAGCAGGAATCACTCTCACTCAGAGATGCAGGATGGTGTCGGGGGCGTGGTCCACGGCCAAGAGTGGGAGCGTGGGCGATCCACCGGGGATCTGAAATCTCTCCCGCTCCCCAGAGGAGAGTGGGAAAGAAGAACAACATGTGAATGGAACTGCACCAACAAAAGCATGGAGAACTAAATACAATAAATAATAAAGAATAGAAGAGAGGAGAAGTAGATGAGAATAGAGAACAGAACCCCAGAGCTGATCTGAAAAATAACGCTGATGGAAAATCTAAATTTATATTTAAACGCATCAATATTAATTTATTAATCTAGCCTCACAAGGACCACAGGAGAGGGAATATTCTCTGATTACTAGCTAGCCTGGCAGAACGCCTGTCCAAAGAGGAATGTTTTAAGGCTAGTTTTGAAGGTAGAAACTGTGCTGGCCTCTCTGACATGAGCTGGGAGCTTATTCCATAGAACAGGGGCTTGATGGCTGAAGGTTCTACCTCCAACTGTACTTTTAGAAATTCTAGGAACTACAAGCAGTCCAGCATTTTGTGAACGAAGTGTTCTGACTGGTTGGTAAGGAACTATGAGATCTCTAATATAGGATGGGGCCACACCATTCAGGGCCTTATAGGTTAACAGGAGGATTTTGAACTTGATCCTGGATTCAACTGGTAGCCAGTGGAGAGAAGCTAACACAGGAGTGATGTGTTCTCTTCTACTAGTTCCTGCTAACAATCGTGCTGCTGCATTCTGGACAAGCTGAAAACTTTTTAAAGAACTTTTCGGGCATGCTATTAGTAAAGAGTTACAGTAATCCAGTCTAGATGTAACAAATGCATGGATGAGTTTTTCAGCGTCACTTTTAGATAACATATTCCTGATCCTAGCTATATTACGTAGATGAAAAAATGCAGTTTTACAAGCTTGAGATATGTGAGCCTTAAATGATAAATCCTGGTCAAATAAAACCCCTAAGTTTCTGACTGAAGAATTGGAGGCAACATTTACACCATCCAGGGAGACTATCTGATCTGAGAGAGCATCTCTCAGGTGTTTAGGACCCAGTATCATGACCTCAGTTTTTTCTGGGTTCAGGAGGAGGTAATTAATTGTCATCCAGGTCTTAATGTCTCTGATGCATGAATTCAGTTTCTCTAGGTGGTCATTCTGGTCAGGTTTAATGGATAAATACAGCTGTGTATCATCTGCATAACAGTGAAAGTTAATGCTGTGTTTCCTGATTATGTTTCCTAAGGGCAGCATGTAAAGCGTGAACAGAATGGGCCCTAGAACTGAAACGGAAAAACGGAAATTTTAAATGTGCTGAAAATGTTCTTCATTCCGTTAATCCTTCAGATTCCTGAGCTTCAGTGGAAACGTTGAGGTTCATGCGGAGCTCAGACTCTGGATGAGATGAAGGATCTTCCAGACTATGGCGGAAACAAAGAAAACACGTTTGTTAACATTTCAGAAATCCATGACTGATCACATGACCGATCAGCCTCCCGTTTTCCCTCCATGTTTTATTTTTTCAGGCCCCTCCCATCTGGAGACATGTGACCCACTTTGACCTCTACACCCCTGAGGGGCGGTGAGTCTAACCATCAGGAAACCTGTTGGTCTGCACGGACACCGCATGGCCAGCAGTGATTGGTCTATGTTTCAATGGCAACCACTCTCACCAATCAGGAGTGAGCTTGTTTGAAGGCCACACCCCGCTTGGAAGCAGGTTACACCAAGGTTATGTCTGAGTTCCCTCCTATCCACTAACTACTAAGAACTACCAAGTGTCCTGGATTTTAAAGGTAATTCGGACCCATGATCACTACTTTCCTTTTTCTAAACGCCGGATATGAAGTCACTGATTTCACAGTCAAGAATAAATACGAACATTTCCAGCGTTTATTTGACTCCACCGTGTTCTGATGGTGAGAATGTGGATGCTTTATTCAAAAATGACATTTCAAGATGTTATTTTGTTCAAAATTGTTTGACCGCAATGCATTGTGGTCTATATTCTCTAATCTAGTGAGCATCGATGCAAGCTAGTTTTTCACAGAGACTTCTGGGAAATTTCTAGTGCACTGGATTTTGGAATTAAAGTCTATGGGATTCTGCTGCCTCTCAATGCACAGAGATGAAAGGAATTCTGGGAAACTGTCTTCTGGTGTGGTTAGAGTCTGACAGCAGACAGATGTCTTCTAAGTGTCTCGGTCTGGTGAACTATCACAATATTACTGCTCTTGAAGGTTCTCGGTCTCCTCATTCCCATAATAGTACATTTTTATTTTACATTTTAAGTGAGGAGGACATTTGATCTTCTCTCTTACCTTAAAATGTGTGTTATTACAAAGACATGTTAGTATTTATTCATCATTTTTCTCTTACATTTTATTTTAAATGAATATATTGTTTTAAGTTGTTCTAAGAAAAAAAGAACCGAAAAGATAAAAACATTTTTTCACCAAATAGTGATATATCATAGATTACCAAGGTAATATATTGATTATTGCAATAATATCGTGATACTATTAATACGGTGAATCGTATCGTGAGATTCCCAGCACTAGTCTTGACTGAGAAAGCGTCTCGCCATTGGAGCGCCGGCGGAGGCCTCGGTGAGACGAACAGCTGAGGTCGTGGGGTCGTGCAGCAGAGAACCTGATCAGTGGAGAGGGAGAACAATGAAAAAGTTTCCGTTTTGTTTCCAAGCTTCCTCCGCCGCGTGTTCCTGCTGCTCTCAGTATATCCATCTCGTTAGGAAACTTCCAGAGGAAGTGGGCGAGGCGCTCGCCATTATTTATGGATGTCTAATTATCTGTGGTGTCACAAGCAGACAGGAATTTACTCGACCTCACTTCTGCATCAGCACAATGGCTGATGGGTAATGAAGCGGAGACCCCCCAGGCTTTGGTCTGATCCGGTCTGCAGAGATCTTTACTCAGAGCCGGGGCTTCCGTGTTGGTCCCGTGTTGGTCCCGTGTTGGTCCCGTGTTGGTCCCGCGTTGGTTCTGCGTGTCCGCAGCCTTAATGCTTCCCTGGTCTTAAAGCGTCTCCGTCCGTCTGTGATCCGACGGGAAAAGAAGAGTAGAGTCGGTGAAGTGTGCTGTGTGTTGGAGCTCAGAGAAGTTAGACACGGGCTTTTCTTGTAAACCACAGCGAGCAGGAAATGGGCGGGGCAAGTCGTGGTCCTGACCGGTGCGGTTCTGTCTGTGGTCCAGCGCTCGTCCTCAGCAGCTGCAGCGTCCTGCAGGTCATTTACATATAAATGAAAGTTGCCGATCACACACTGCTGACTCCGTTTATTGCTGCAGACGGGCGGACCGGCAGGCTCCAGCAAGTCACAGAATTACTCCGAATGACCACATTTCCATCTCTTCATCAGAGCTGTCAGGGCCGCCGTCCCGCCGCTCGCCTCCCTCCTGCTCGCCGCCTCCAACAGCCTGACTATAACTGGCAGCGGTGGCTTGAAAGAAGCCGTCAGCCGCTGGTTGTGTTGCCGGTTGTGATGCTGGTTGTGTTGCCGGTTGTTCTGCCAGTCATGTCTGTAGTTATGTCACCGGTTATTCCACCAGTAGAGTACAGTGGAGGAGTAGAGTAGAGTACAGTAGAGCACTGTTTCCCAATTCTAGACCTCAGGGCACACTGTCCTGCATTTCTTTTGATCCAACCCTGCTCAAACACACCTGCCTTTGATGACCACCATTGTTAGGCTTCTGCTGAGCCTGATGATGAGCTGTATCAGGTGTGCATAAGCAGGGCAACATGGAAAACATGGAGGACAGTTCGAGGACCAGGGTTGGGAAACATTGCAGTAGAGTACAGTTGAGTACAGTAGAGTAGAGTAGAGTACGGTAGAGTACAGTAGAGTACATTAAAGTAGAGTAGGGGAGTAGAGTACAGTAGAGTATAGTAGAGTACGGTAGAGTACAGTAGAGTACAGTAAAGTAGAGTACAGTAGAGCACGGTAGAGTACAGTAGAGTACAGTAAAGTAGAGTAGGGGAGTAGAGTACAGTAGAGTACAGTAGGGTAAAGTAGAGTACGGTAGAGTACAGTAGAGTACAGTAAAGTAGAGTAGGGGAGTAGAGTACAGTAGGGTAAAGTAGAGTACGGTAGAGTACAGTAGAGTACAGTAAAGTAGAGTAGGGGAGTAGAGTACAGTAGAGTATAGTAGAGTACGGTAGAGTACAGTAGAGTAGAGTAGAGTACGGTAGAGTACAGTAAAGTAGAGTAGGGGAGTAGAGTACAGTAGAGTATAGTAGAGTACGGTAGAGTACAGTAGAGTAGAGTAGGGGAGCAGAGTACAATAGAGTACAGTAGAGTATAGTAGAGTAGAGTTGAGTACAGTAAAGTACAGTAGAGGAGTAGAGTACAGTAGAGTATAGTAGAGTAGAGTACAGTAGAGTACAGTACAGTAGAGTACAGTAGAGTAGAGTACAGTGGAGTACTGTAGAGTAGAGTAGAGTAGAGTAGAGTAGAGTAGAGTACAAAACAGTCGAGTACAGTCGAGTACAGTCGAGTACAGTAAAGTACAGTAGAGTACAGTAGAGTAGAGTACAGTAGAGTACAGTAGAGTACAGTGGAGTACTGTAGAGTAGAGTAGAGTAGAGTACAAAACAGTAGAGTACAGTAAAGTACAGTCGAGTACAGTCGAGTACAGTAAAGTACAGTAGAGTACAATAGAGTACAGTAGAGTACAGTAAAGTACAGTAGAGTAGAGTACAGTAGAGTAGAGTACAGTAGAGTACAGTAGAGTACAATAAAGTACAGTAGAGTAGAGTACAGTAGAGTACAGTAGAGGAGCAGACCTTCAGTCCCCCTGAGTGCCAGAGGACTGAAGGTCTTCGTGGATTCTGGGTTTCATCTGTTGACTGAAACTGAAGAATCTGACAGGAAGAGAATTTGACGTTTGACTCTTTTTTCTTTTCTAACCGTCCACCAGATTTCCTCTGCAGGTTCTGAAGGAGATCCAGGTTTGGTTTAGAATCAGACGTGTCTCTCTCTGCATCACAGTCCAGTTCCAGCCCTGAAGCGATCGTTTAGTTCCATTGCAGTAACGGATCCGTCCATTAATTCTACTTAGCCGAGCCGCTCAGAACAATCTTGGGTCTGACCGCTCAGAACGAGGCCGGAGTGCTGACGGCTGACCTTTACGCGGCTCCGCCTGCCATTGATTTCCAGCAGGAGTTATTTCATGAACCGGGTCGGGCTGGAGAACCCAGATGAAGATAAACTAGGAGGCAGACCCACTTTCTTCACTTCTTTTTCTTTCGTTTCTGAACTGTGTGGGTGGGGGGGGGCAGCCTCTGCGTGACCCCGCTCCCACGTGTTATTGAAGTCCAGATGAATTCTTCATCCTCGTGTAGTGCGACTCTGTGAGTATTTAGGAGTGTTGTAGCTGCTAAGGGCTGCAGGCCGAATCTTCAGGCGACATGGAGGAGGAGGAGGAGGAAGAGGAGGAGGAGGAGGAAGAGGAGGAGGAGGAGGAGGAGTGTGATCATGAAGCTTTCAGAACGTTCTGCAGGATCTGCAGGAGATTCAGGATCTGTGGGATCTGCAGTGGAGGGACGGCAGCAAAATAAGGAGTGAATCTTCATCTCTCAATCTTAAATCCTAAAGTGTCCCGTAAACAGGGATGGTGATGGGTGTGAATGACAAAGAGCATCAGAATTCTGAATATAATTTATCTGGAGTTCATGTAGAGTGCACCCCCCCCCCTGTATATCAGCGACTTCCACTCCAACGAAACAGAATAAGTGAACATGAACATCTGCCCATGAATACATGAATGTGTCAGAGAAGCGAGGGGTGGGGGGATGGAGGCGGAGTCTCCTTCTCCTGATGGCGTGATCCTCACAGAGAGCTCTGCTGACAGAAGGACGTCTCAGGTGGATCTGCTGATGAAAGCACAGAATAAAGTGATGACTCAGCCTGATCCAAACTGCTGAGTCATGATATGTCAGGTTCAGGTTTAAGGCTCTAATAGTTCTTTCATTGTTACCCGATGAATCAATAAGTGGCTCCTTTCTTCCATGCAGGGAACCAGAGTCCAGTTTCGGTTGGGGGCGTTGGGGGCGGGGCTTAGATATAAACCTGTTCAGAAAGCATCCTCTGGATGCAGAGCAGAGAGAAAGGCTGAAATGGATTATTCTATGGTTGCTAAGCGACCAACAGCAAAACCCCTGAGAAAAGGGTTCAGACCCGAGAGGCTCCGCCCTCTGGACCAACAGTATCCAATCAGACCCTTCCTAGTATTTCATGTAAAGTTTAGCGATTCCCTGGACAATGATTCATCTGTACTTTGGAGGTTGAGGTTTGTGGCTGTGACATCACTGTGAGAGTGGAAGAAATGTTCTGGCTCCAAACAGACATGAGGATGGACGCTACAATCCTCCATCTTTGCTGTCATTCAGAGCAAAACATCAAATAACAGACTTTAAACTTTATCAGTAACCGCGGACACAGCACCTCCCTCGACCCCGCCTCCCTGATCTGTTAGGGATCCACTTTGTGAAGGACTTCTGCAACGTTTGTGTCTGT
Organism: Oryzias melastigma; assembly: GCF_002922805.2. Taxonomy (NCBI): domain Eukaryota; kingdom Metazoa; phylum Chordata; class Actinopteri; order Beloniformes; family Adrianichthyidae; genus Oryzias; species Oryzias melastigma. Next base: position 30,365,082 of record NC_050526.1, read on the forward strand.
CGGTCCTCATGGACATGATCCCATCTGACCGATTATCCAGAGTTCACTGCAGAGTAACTACAACAACCGACTCATCCAGGTAGAGATCCAGGCTCCCCGTTAACTCAGACCACAAGGCCTTTGGATGCAGTGG
>NC_050526.1:30365309-30365794 GCF_002922805.2 Oryzias melastigma
TTCCTGGTCAGAACGCGTTTGCTGGCGAACGGCGAGCGGTCAGACCAGCGAGCTGCACTCTGATTGGTTCAGGTTGATCTGAAAAAGCATTTTTGTATTTGTTTATCAGTCAGTTTCAAACCCGAGGAACCAAAGACGGGGCCGCTCCCTCTAGCTGCTCAGCAGACGTCTGTAGTTTGATCATGAAACAGGAGCTCCGCCCTTAGAGGTGGGGAGGCCCGTCACCACGGCAACGACAGAATTGTCTCTGTGTGGGAGACTAGAGGATGCTGGGAATCAAGCCGGGAGCAGATGGATGGAGCAGGCGGGTCCGATGTGGATGCTAGGAGTTCTGGCTTCATCCCACATTCCCCACAAACAAACATGCCAGGAAACGGAAAAACGCACCAACCGGATTACAGAGAAACAGCTGATCGTCTCTGAGTCTGGGCTTCATCCATCCATCATCCATCCATCATCCATCATCCATCCATCCATCCATCCAT
>NC_050526.1:30366292-30373454 GCF_002922805.2 Oryzias melastigma
CCATCCATCATCCATCCATCCATCCATCATCCATCTGTTTCCTGCCGCTGGACTCTGGTCTCTTGTAGGAGCAGTGATGTTGTCCTGACTCTCACCTCTCTGTCAACATGAACTGAGAAGTCTTCGTCACATGAAGCATTCTCAGGATGAAGACATAAAGTGTGTGGGAGAGACGCTGCACCCCCAGTACGGCGTGTAGACCAGATTCATCCGAGCGGTCACCTGAGCTCCAGCGTTTGTTGACACACATTGACAGAGTCTCCCACTGCTGCATTACAGTAATGCTGCATGTCAGCATCTGTGTGGGCCTGAAGAGCGGTCACATCAGAGCGATGGCGTTCTCTGAGGACCGCCGCTGGGATCAGGAGCCAGGGGACCGGACGGCGAGAAGATGGAGACGTTTCCTTTGTTTCTCTATTGAATGATTCGAACGATTCTGGTTTTCATGTGTTTTCCTCCTTCGGTTCTTTTCTGTTATTTTCTTCACTTCTGGTTCTTCTCTTTGCTCCCGTCAGTGTTAGGAGACTCTGTTCCTTCAGCAGACGAGGATCTGAGGATGAGCTCACCCTGTCGTCGTCCTGACGGCACTCACTGTCCATCACACGCCAGCCAATCACATCGATCATAACATCATCATCTGTGCTGTTGGAGCGTCTGAGTGAAGAACATCAAATAGAGTCAGGATTGAAGGCTCTGTGTCCGACTGTGCTGAGTCATGAAAAGTGACCGTCTGGATAGAGATGCTCAGACAGACTTCTGGTCCGTCTCCGTGGTAACGCCGTCGGAAGGCTATCAGAGAGCATGTCTTAGCTGGACTTCAGGCTGTTTCTGTGGAAAGACATAAACAGGAAGTTGGCTGACAGCAGCAGGTCTGATGGTCTTCATCAGAGATGCTGAGGTAACGGATGAGGTTCTGATGAGGTACTGGTGAGGTTCTGGTGAGGATCTGGTGAGGTTCTGGTGAGGATCTGATGAGGTTCTGGTGAGGTTCTGGTGAGGATCTGGCGAGGTACTGATGAGGTTCTGGTGAGGTTCTGATGAGGTTCTGATTAGGTACTGATGAGGTACTGGTGAGGTTCTGATGAGGTTCTGATGAGATTCTGGTGAGGTTCTGGTGAAGTCCTAATGAGGTTCTGGTGAAGTACTGGTGAGGTTCTGATGGGGTTCTGAGGAGGTTCTGGTGAGGTTCTGATGCTCCAGACCGCTTCGGTTCTGATGCAGTTCTGTTCAGCAGGCAGCAGCAGACGACGTGGATCAGAAAACCCTCTAAAGCTCCACCTGAAGCAGCTTTGAGAGCTTCCCGCTCTGAACGAGGTCGGCTCTGATCCGAATCCTAAAGACGGCCCTCAGAACCGCGGATGCTTCTTATCAGGAGCAGCACATTGGTGCCTGCAGCGCTTTCCCTCATGTGGGGGAAGCAGGAATCTCCGGCACAGACATGGATCCACGCGTGTATGTAAACTAGCTCACACGGATCTGGGTTTCTGCTTCGGAACCAAAAGTTCTTCTGAATGCTGCCGCTCCACCACAGCCTCCTGGAGGTCTCCAGTCCTGGTCTTCATGGTCCAGCAGGAGCAGCAGGGTGACACGCTCTGAGGGATCCAAGAAAAGATCAGTCTCTGCCGCTTCTGCTGACAGAAATTATGCAGCATTCTGGGAAATTGAAGTCGTGAATAGAATCGAATAGAATAGAATGTATTTATTAAGGACAGATATGAAAACATAGACATACTGTAAACAGTAGTACCCTGCACATACAATGCTTAGGGAATTTTTGTTTTATAATTACAAATATGAGTAAAATGAGGATAAAATACCAGAAATAAAACAGTCAATTTTTAGATTCCATAAACCGGTTTAACAGGGACAGATCAAAGGGATAGAAGCACTCGTCACATCGACCTGTTAAAGCATGAGGACAGCACTGCTGCTGATGGAACCAAGACTTGGTTTCTTAAAAAGACTAAAACTGGACACAAACTTCAAATCCGTGATGAGGGAGCTCCAAAGTCCTCCACCTTTCACCTAGAGGGCCGACTGAGCGAAACCTGTTTTTGAAAAAGGGATTTTATAATTCCATTAGAGACCGCTCTGGTTGATCTGCTGTTAAGAATGAAGGTCCTTAGAGGCTTGGTCCAGTTATTGAGGCCTTTAAAAAACATGGACTCAGATTGGACACGTTTGGTTCTGTTAAAGGGAACTGTTACGCCCCCTGTGGGTGAACCTGACTCGGGTCTATGGGGGGGAAACACAAAAGGGGACAATAACAAAAACTGGACCCCAATGAGAATATCAGGAACACAGTTAATTAAATAAAGGAAATCCTGTGTCCTGAAATGAAAGAACTGAACATAAAGACAAACCGGAGGACTTGGACCCTCAGCCAAACATAAGTCCTGGAGACTGCTGACCAACCATGTCGACCGACGGAGTCAGCAGATCCTACTAAGGACTGTCTAACCAAACTACCTAACGAAAACAAATAAACAAAGCCAGTAAACTAAGACTACCAAGGTCCAACCCCAAACCAACATAACAGACCTTATGACTTAAGACTGCTGAGGGGGAAAACCAGCACAACTCAAAGTGAACCCCAAATCTACCCAGCATGCAGCTCTGCTCCCTGTCTGCCTCGGGGAGGCCTGGTCTGCCTTAACAACCTGCAGGTGCTAATTAAGGCACATTGGCCACACCTGCCAGGTGAGCAGAAGGACTGGATGGAAGAAGGTCCAGCAGTAGCGGCAGGACGTAACAGGTACCAAAGTTTGATTCTCTGATAATCCAGAACACATTTTCAGACCCCCCGCTCGCTCCTGTTCTCCTCTTCAGGGTTTGGTCTTCAGCTGGTTTTCCGTTGACCGTTCTGGACCGGGTCGGCCCGGTAACCTCTTGACCTTTTACTGCTGTCTGGTTTCTGCTTAGAAATGACGTTATCGACCCGGAGGTTCAGCCCAAGACAAAGACTGATGAACCAACATCCTTTCTGCTGAAGCTTTGGTTTTCGGGGCGGGTGACCCGGACGGGTTCAGCAGGTTTTTGGGGGTCCACATGACTTAAGGAACCTGAGATGAGACCAGACGAACGTCTGTGTGATGGGAGCTGACTGAAAGGTGGTTTTTGGTGTAAAGATCTCAGATGTTTTCAGGCGTTGACTTCTTCTCAGTCAGAAACACATTTAACTTGAACTGAAGCGGACCTCCATTTAACCCCCCAGTTCAGATTCATCAGCTGGACACTCAGCACTCCCTCAGATCAATAACTGGAAATATTAATGATACCAGCTGGGGGGTGGGGGGCTATCAGAGGGGGGTGTTTATGTTCCAGCGGCTCCACTAATGTGTATCGATGATCAGGACCAGCGTTAAAGCTGAATGAAGGAGACGTGTTGGTCGTTTTATTGAGTGAGTGCTGCTGGACCCCCCCCCCCCCGAGGATCGGACTTCCTTCGAGCCCAGCAGCAGTTTCCGACCTCTTTACAGCGTTTCTCTGCACCGACGGCTCCGGTTGGTTATGATGGAGAAACTTTCAGTTTTACCGTGGAAGCCATTCCGCTGCTTCTCTGGGGTTCGTCCCTGGGGGGTCCCAGCGTGTACCGCAAATATACAAAGTCTTCAGCTAACTCCTGAGGAACGGAGGAACTCGGTCCTGCAGACGCTCAGGCGCTCTGCTGCTACGGCGTCTTTAGCTGTGCTGATCTAGTGTTGACTTTTCTATCTTCACTGAACGTCTGATTCATAGACGCTGAACCAGAAATGAGGTCACTGATTACCTTTAGTGTTGAGTGAAACGTGGTAACTTAGTATTGATTAATTAATTGATCAGTAAAAAATGAAAAATACATAAAATGCTTTTAAAATATGAATTCATAGATTGTTTAGCAAATGAATAAAGTAAATATGTGGACTGAACTCTGCTCCGCTAAGACTGGTGGAGACACGTGGATGAATGATGAAAAGTTTCCAAGAGGAAGATTTAAAGTCAAGAAAACGTCAGCAGGACGATTGAAACCCTAAAAATAAATCAAATCCTGATCACACACGGACATGTTTACACTTTTACACGCAGCATTGGAATCTAAAAAACATGATTTCATGACCCCTCACCTCTCATGTTGTGTTGAACTTTTTTACAGATACACCATAATCTGGTTCTTAACTTCTCTTTCAAGTCATGGAAGGGATAATGCCCAATGAAGTACACGTTATCAGAGTTTTTTTTTAAACTTTATTTTCATTAATTATCATTATTCACTTTTATGCATTATCAGACATTAAACCACGCCGTGGAAATCTGAACTGTCCGACACGTGTGTTAGTTTCTGATAATGCGCACTTGGAAGGGCATTATCCCACTTACACCATGCTCATTTACAAAATAAATAAATATTCAATCGATATTTAGGACAATGTTCTTGTTATTTCTTCAGTTTCGATCACTTTTTCACAAAAAGCAGACTATTTGATATGTGATGTAGCGTGTTGTCACGGTAACACGACGACACGCCGCTGAGCCGAATGCTGATCGTCTGGATGAGTTAGATAAAGCTTCAGTTCAGCTTTGACCGTTTCTGTCCAGAAGATGAAGAAGAAGTTTGTTTTGAAGAAGTCTGCACATATAGAACATTATGGAACTTCTTTCTTAGGTGTTCACACACACCCAGCAGCCAATCACAGTGGAGTATTCACCCGGACCATGGTATAGTAATGATTTATCAGTCCCAGATTATGGATCAAGACTCAAAGAAGAAGTTCCTTCTGACACACATGCGGTTCATGTTTGTATTCCATGTTTGGACTGATCCGAATCAGATTAACAGAACATGAAGTTCTCTATGCAGAAACCGGCGCCGTGTGTGTTTGTGCAGAAGACTCAGTAACGGCGTGCCGGTGCACGCCGCGGCGTTCCCATACGATGAAGTTGCTCCGTTCATGTTGTCTGAGTGAAAGAGGAGCTGCAGTCGGGGTGCCCCCTCCAGAAGGGGGCCTTAACCTTCGCCCCCCTGTTTTCTGTGGTATTACTGGAGGTGGGTAAATTTATGGAATCATTTCCGCCGGGGAGGTTACTCGGTTCCTCAAGGTGAAACCGGATCCGTTTAGCACTTAATGAATCGGGCCGGGCCTCTCCCCATATATCAGCATGTTATTAAGACGTTTTAAAATCCCATTATGATGTTTCTCCTTGAACATGCCAGGCTTTTATTGGACCGCCCTGTCTTTAAATATGACCTTTTCATTTCTGCTCAGAGAGAGGAAACAGATCCAGGATGAGGATGATCCAAATATCAGGAGAAAACAGGGAAAATCCGGCGGAGCGGTTTGTCTGTCAGGGCTGCTGGTAATGGGACGCGTTTTTACCTGGGAGGAGAACGTCTGAGTAAAGGCTCCAGATGGTTTACTGTCAGTAGAAAGAGTGGTAAATGACGGCTTCAGGTTCCAGGAATCCTAAACAAATTTGATCCCCAAATGTGTTTTTGTTCATCCCTTCAATCCATTGGATTTCATTTGAGTTGTGATGCATCAACATCTCATTCTGCAGAGTCGCTGTGCTGCTGCTGCATGCGTGGGTGGATGCACGGGGGGGGGGGGCTGCAGCAAACATGTCACTCATTTGAACTTTTTCAGCTTCAACAAAAAACATGAACAATGTGACTCCCCACAGATGATGCACTGAATAAAACGTTATTCTGGATTCATGTAGTGAAGATTAGTTGTTTTCCTGATATTCATGTGTGATTTCAGAGTCAGACGGTCATTTTTCCGATTATTCCAACACCACATGAACGCAACATTTCCCTGAGTTTGAGTTTTTCCCTGAGAGACGTCGACCCATTGGTGAAAACTGCACTAAAATGAGAACAAAAACCAGTTTTGAAATAAAAACTCCAAAACCCAACATCAAACTAAAATAACTAAACCCAGCAGTACAAGACTGCTGAGGACAAACCAGCACACCTCAACGTAAAACCCAAATGCTGCTCTGCTCCCTGCCTGCCTCAGCCTTCAGTACCTGGCAGGTGCTACTTAAGATCATTTCCCACCTGCCAGGTGCCATGCGGGTCGTCCTCCCGTACAGGTGTGACTCCAGCTACAGGTGTGACTCCGGCTTTAGGTCCACTTCTGCAGTTCTGCAGGCTCTGAGTGAAGTTTCTGTTGAAAACTCAGAGGCTGCATGTCCATGAGTGTTGAGGACGTTTGGTTGTTTATTGGTTTGTTGGTTGTCATGGTGACCAGCATTGACCTCTGCTGTTTTTCCCTCCTCAGATGACCCGCCCCATCCAGGTGAAACCCGCCGACAGCGAGAGTCGAGGAGGTAGTCGTCCTTTTTTATCTGACCAGTTTTTCGTTGATCTCAGTGGAATCTTTTCATCTTTCATCTCATCTGTTTTACCGTTCTCAATCCGCCGTTTCTTTAGCCATCGTTTTGTTTTTCCACACGCCTGTTTCCTGTTTGGTGCTCGACGTTCTACTGAGAGCGTTTTGGTTCTCATGTCTAACTGTGATAAACAGATTATAGAACATCGGACACGATGAGATCAGATTATAATCTGACTTCAGCCTTTTGTCACTCCTTGTCTCTTCGCTTTGTGATTTATTCTTCTGGTCTTGCTGTGATTGTTTCTGTGGAGCTGTGGTGGAGCGTCCGTCCTGGAGCCACAGCTGTGTCGGCGGTTGCATGTTCTTATGGCCTGAGGGAGGCGTGTCTCCTTGGTTGCTCCACCTGAAAACCAGAGACTTTCGTCTTCAGAGGCTCTGCATGCTGCTGCTAATGAAGGATTTGGTTAAAAATGGTGGAAGGAAAATTCCTGAGAACCTGAGAGAAACAGACCAGCAGCCGGTCAGAATCTGCTGAGAGGAGAGACTCTGATGGAGACGTAAAGAGTTCTTCTTCACGAGACTGAACGGCAGGAGAGTGAGCGGCGGCTCTTCAGATTTAGTCTTAAAAGCTCAATCACACTTTGAGCAATCTCAGTGTCAAAACGTTCTGCTCGTTCAGGACATTCATGTCTATACTTTTAGTATTCAGAAATGTTACATGGTTTTTGACATTTTACACAACTTTTTGCGATTTTTCAAGAAATTCTTTAAATTTTTTGTGCTCTATTAAAACTTATTCTATATTGGTTTTCAATTCAATTTTATTTATATAGCCCAAAATCACAAAG
>NC_050526.1:30374384-30378350 GCF_002922805.2 Oryzias melastigma
GTGTATCATCTGCATAACAGTGAAAGTTAATGCTATGTTTCCTGATTATGTTTCCTAAGGGCAGCATGTAAAGCGTGAACAGAATGGTTTATTCTTTTTTAGAGTTGGCTAGTTTTTTTTAGCAACGTACTGTTTTTTTTGGGACAAATTTAGCATCTACTGAAGATTTTTTAGGCTTGGCTATGTTGGAGTTTACCTGATATGCTAGCAAAGTGCTAGCGTTTTTTTCTTTTTTTTTTGGTACAAAAACAAAGGCAAATTTGGCCTCTACTAAGGTTTAGCTAATATTTAAGCAACACACTAAACCTTTATGTCAACCTGGCATGTCTTGAGGACTTGTAAATAATCTCTCATTTTTCTGAACTTTAGGCCGACTTCAACATCATAGTTTTCTTGAATCATAATTATCATCACTATTTCTTGAATGGTTTTGCTGAGAAAAGCTGGAGTGGTTTTCTCTCCAATGACTGGTGTTTGTGTGTACTATCATTCATTAAGCTGCACTGTCTCTGGTTTATGACATCATCGCTGCAACACGGCGGTTCGCTGCAGTCGTCTTGAATCATCGATATTCATCCACACTTTGCTGAGTCGATGTTTTGTAACTCGATTTTTATGCTGTGACGTAATTTTCATATTGAAATGAAAGAAAGTCGTATTTAAAACAAACGTAAATGTTGACTTTTTTTTCCAAAGAGTTCAGAACCTTATGATCACGTGTTTGATTTGACCCTCATCTGACCCCGTAAGGAGATAGAGGAAGTGATTCAAAGACTGCTGTGATGAACAGGTTCATTTTTATCCACACATTCTTCTTTTAACGCTATAATTTGCCGTTTGTGGTGTTTTCCCGTTGAAGGACTGTAACAGGATGAACAGTTTCCTCCCCAGAAGACCAAACGGCTCTCGTGGCGTCCGGATTGATGCCTCCTCCAGCTGCATTGATTTATCCGTTGTGCTGCTGTGTGTCCACATTAACAACGACACTCCGCTGCTCTTTACTCGCCTCTGCCTGGTCGGCTTCACAGCTCCCAGGGCGCCGTGGTCGGCGTGCTCGTCTCTCAATGGCCAGCAGCTGGAGCTGGGAGCGAGGCTGAACATCAGCCGGGGGGCGGGGCTTTGGGGCAATTAACCGCAGGTGTGACTTTAACAGCTGGAGGTGAAAGATGAAGGGAAATGTGGATCGATTTGACATCCTTTTCTCCTTTTGCTTTAAACTGGCCTGAAATCTGTATTCAGTGATAACAGTTTTATTTTGAAAGGGCTTTTCTGCTGTGATTCTTTATGATTGTTACTATATTTACCCACCAACCCCCAGATTCCATTTTTCATGCTTTGACGTTGTGCCAGAATCAGTAGTTGGTGTTTGAATGCTGGAACTGTATTAATCTGCCTCAGAGTTCAGTGGAGGGAAGACCATCAGGGTCCGGTCCGGTCCGGTCCAGTCTCCAAACAGCTTCCCGGTCGCTCCCAAAGTGGGCTCCGAGTTCGGAATGAAGATAATTAGCCTGTTGATCTGGTTACGGTGCAGACTGCTCCTCATCGGGGACTGTTGTTACGGCTGCCAGACCTCCTCATGAGGAGCCAGGAGCGGATCGCCGCTGGATCTCTGCGAGGAGTTTAGACCGAGGCGCCGGAAAAAGCAGGTGACACGGTTACAGACGAACGCAGATGTGAGCATGAACAGCTGCAAACGTTCAAAATCCAAAACACACCTTAGGTCGAACAGGATAAGGAGGTTCAGACCTGAACCCCCCACCATGGAAAACTGATGGTGAACGACCAGATCGAGAGAGCACTGCTCCGTGCACGCCCACTGCTCCATGCACGCTCACTGCTCTGTGCACGCTCACTGCTCCGTGCACGCCCACTGCTCCGTGCACGCCCACTGCTCCGTGCACGCCCACTGCTCCGTGCACGCTCACTGCTCCGTGCACGCTCACTGCTCCGTGCACGTCCACTGCTCCGTGCACGTCCACTGCTCCGTGCACGCTCACTGCTCCGTGCACGCACACTGCTCCGTGCACGTGTTTCATTAGGAGTCGATGTTGTGTAAAAGACAACAGAGATGCACGTTAAACATGCGGAGGTTTTCAGTCTCTGCAACTCAGTAATGAAGCGAGCAGGAAGACCTGTGAGCTCCACTGACCCCCCCAGAAAAGACAGCAGGGGGGGTTGACCTAAAGAAATGAGAAGAGAGCCGAGGAGAAGAGATGATGGAGGCGGGAATTTACAGAGAGGAAGTGGAGACGGAGAGAGAACGTAAAATAAACAGTAAAGTGTGGATGAACGGGGGGGGGGGGTTGGCAGAGCTAATCCCCCCCCCCCCCCCCTTTGGAGAGAATAAAACCATACATTGCTGCTCAGGATGTGTTTGGCTGGCCATAAACAGACATGTTGGAATGGCGAGGAGCATGTTCAGAGGATCAGGAGGAGCTAACCTGGCGCTGAAGTGTCTCCGGGTCGCAGGTTCTGAGTGTCCTGTTCATGTCTGCGCTGATCTTTGGTCCAATGACAGGCTGGTTCTCCGGCAGTCCTGCAGCGCTTCTGTGGTGGTCCTGTGGTGGTTCTGTGGCGGTTCTGTGGCGGTTCTGTGGTGGTTCTGTGGCGGTTCTGTAGTCATCCTGCGGCGCTGTGGTCACTCCGCTCACTCGTTTCCGCTCTGAGGCGAACGGGTGGAAGGATCAAGTTCATGAAGAATTCAGGAAGAGGATAAAGGGAGCAGAAGAAAAGATGATGAAATGGCTTCTTCAGGGGCGTGCTGCAGTCCTCGGGTCAGATTTTGCTGAGTCAGCAGCAGTTATGCTGAGTCGGCAGGAGTTATGCTGAGTCAGCAGGAGTTATGCTGAGTCAGCAGGAGTTATGCTGAGTCAGCAGGAGTTATGCTGAGTCAGCAGGAGTTATGCTGAGTCAGTGGAAGAAGATCACAAACAGTTCAGGGAAACTCTGGGAAGACGGAGATCAGTTAATCTGATGCTGACGAGGAGAGAAGAGGAAGACGAGTGATGAAGGTAATGAGCTTAAAACTGCTAGAAGACGCTTCTCCATGTTGGCTCCTCCTCCTGTGGGCGGAGCCTGGCGGTTTGAAAGCAACACTCAGCCAAACTGATGAAGCTACAATGAGTTTTCTTAAAGCCCAAATGGCTTTTCTAGCAGGATAAAGATTTTTGTCGTAGCAGGAAAAGAGTAAAGATGACCGAGGATCATAGTGGGCCTGTGGTAGAGTGTCTGTCCTGAGACCGGAAGGTCATGAGTTTGAATCCAGGCTGAGTCTCACCCACGACTCTAAAAATGGGCTCCAGTGTCTCTCAGCGTAAAGGAATCAGACGGGGGGTTAAGCCTTCAAATGGCCCCTGAGTCTAAAAACATCTTTTTAAAATGACTTTTTCTGTGTTTCACTGAGAAGCTCTTTGTGATTTTTATCTTGAAAGGTGATATAAGAATTTAGATTATTACCCCCCCCCCCCCAGGTGATGGGTCAGATGAGAAAACAGAACTAATTGGACTTTAAGGTTTCAGAAGAGCAGATGTTCTCGCTCTCTTCTCTTCTCATCAGTAGATGGTTGATGTTCTGAGACAAACGGGATGTTCCACTGTTGGATCCATCATTGGTCATCAGTGCAGCAGCTCAGATGCTCCAGGTCAAAAGGTCAGGACCTGTTTTTAGACATGGAAAGACTTTAACCTTCGTCCCAGCAGCCGCACAGGTGGATACGTCTGCAGGTGAAAAATGGTCATGGGGCGGGGCCATCGGTGTGTGGATGGTTGACTGTAGAGAGTTGGTCTCCTGAGAAGGCGGTAAACACACTCATCCTGACCGGGTGCACACGCCTCTCCTCTCCCCCGCCCCACCCCGCTCGCCGCAGTGGTCCGGTGGGGGCGGATCAGCAAAGGTTATTGTTGAACACAGAAAGGAAAGGTCAGAAGTCATGTTTAGTTTTCCCGGAGCCGCGAGGTAATTCCAGC
>NC_050526.1:30378439-30388525 GCF_002922805.2 Oryzias melastigma
TTCGCTGTCACCCTTGATAAAGTCCCCTCCCTCATCACCACAACAATCACCTTGAGAAACAAACTTGTCTTCTTTGGGGGATGGGGGGGCCAGCCCCGCCTTCTCCTCAATGGCGTTCTCATTATGGCGACTTTGCTCTTTGGGAAGCGTCTTTTGTCTGTCAGTCTCCGTCGTTTGTCCTCTCCAGACCCTCGTGGAGCCGCTGGTGGAACTGCTTCAAGAGCAGAAAGAATCATCAAAACTCACCTTTGATTGTGTATGATTGGAGCAAGAGGAGAGCAGGGAGCGCTCTGATTGGAGGAGAGTCACAGCAATCCCTGTTTACTGCCTCTGCCCCCCCCCCCATACAAACAAACACCAGGGTCAAATCGGACAGATTAGGCGCGTCTGTGGAGGCCTCTGGACCAGGATGGGGCAAGATCTGACTAGACCGGAGCGCATGTGGGCACGAAGTGTGCACACTCGTTTTTGCAATAGCGTCTGCAGCCACGCTAACGGCTCTTAAGCTAACGGTTCTTTAGCTAACCGCTCTTTAGCTAACATCTCTATGGCTAACGGTTCTTTAGCTAACGGCTCTATGGCTAACGGCTCTATGGCTAACGGCTCTATGGCTAACGGTTCTATGGCTAACGGCTCTATGGCTAACGGTTCTTTAGCTAACGGCTCTTTAGCTAACGGCTCTATGGCTAACGGCTCTATGGCTAACGGTTCTTTGGCTAACGGCTCTTTTGCTAACGGCTCTATGGCTAACAGCTCTATGGCTAACGGTTCTTTAGCTAACGGCTCTTTAGCTAACGGCTCTATGGCTAACGGCTCTATGGCTAACGGTTCTTTAGCTAACAGCTCTATGGCGAATGGCTCTATGGCTAACAGCTCTTTGGCTAACGGTTCTTTAGCTAACGGCTCTTTGGCTAACCGGCAATAGCCGGTGCTTGTGCTTCTAACTCAGAGTATCCTGAGTTAGAAGCACAAAACAACATCTTAGATCAGGAGAAGATGTGAAGATTCTCCTGATCTCTCCCAGCACCGAATCCAGTCTCTTATTTATTAACTGTTGGGGGGACTACAAAACTTTCACAATAAAATCTGGAAAATTTTCTGGATTGTTCTGATCCAACACTGTGATAACATAGTTAAGTTAGTTAGCTAATAATGTTAGGAAGTTTCTCTGATAAGAGTTCTTATTTTAGTCACTAAGACACGTTTTAATAAATGTTCTGATCTGTACCGAAACGTTACAGTTAGACCCCGCCCACACCTGATATTCTCTATTCACCTGCTACAAAAAAGAGGATTATCGGTCTTCTTCTTCTTCTTTTCCTTTGGGCTTTTCCCTTCAGGGGTCGCCACAGCGAATCAGTTTCCTCCATCTAAGCCTGTCTTCAGCATCCTCCACTCTAACACCAGCCACCTTCATGTCTTCATTCACTGCATCCATAAACCTCCTCTTTGGTCTTCCTCTAGACCTCTTTCCTGCAGCTCTAGACTCAGCATCCTTCTACCAATATATTCACTGTCTCTCCTCTGAACATGTCCAAACCATCTCAGTCTGGCCTCTCTGACTTTATCTCCAAAACCTCTAACATGTGCTGTCCCTCTGATGTATTCATTCCTGATCCTATCCATCCTGGTCACTCCCAAAGAGAACCTCAGCATCGATCAGATGTTAAAAACGTTTCAGAGCCAGAATGATTATTCTGATCAATAGAATGACTGACAACAGCTTTACTCAATGGAGCCAGCAGGTACTTCCTGTTTGGAACCCCAGGGGGCGGGGCCACTCAGTCCAGTCGATGGTCCAATCACTGCTCTCTCTAAGCTGGAAAGATCTCCTGAAAAAGAGGGACAGAAAAGTTGAGGTTGTAAGGCGAATGGCGAGGAGTGCAGGCTTTGACGCCGCCGCCGTTCCCTTTGACCTCCCTTTGAATCTGAAAGAAGCTTCACTTCAAAGAGTCCTTTGATGTGAAGAGAATTACTGGTTGAACTTCAGCAGCCAAACCGCCGGTTCACTACTAAGAGAGACTCGGGCTGATGACAAACGTGGATCTGCGAGGACACGGCGCCGCCTGGAACCTCGTTCTGAACCCCTTTATTCTTTCCTCTTGATCCCCCTCGGCAATAAACCTGTCAGCGAAGCCGCAGCGTGACACGCCGCGGCGTGAAACATAAATAACGCCATTCGTTAGCCATCGATTCTCCCTCCATCAGGGACGGGGGCGGAGCTGGATGTGGAGGATGTTGTGGGTCAATATTGTGTTGCTCTAAAAGCCTCAGGAGATGTGAGCGGGTCGGGTGGGAGGGGCCTCAGCAGACTGACGGGGGGATGGCGGGCTCCGGGGGGGCGTGGCCTGGTGGCACCAGCCTTACACCTTCATGGAGGCGGGAGAGCAGCCCGAGTGAAGACCTGGAAGCGCCGCGCTAACGTTTGACCGTTTGTCTTCCTAACGTGAACGGATCTGAATCCGTGACAGCTCCGTTCAGCCGCCAGCTGACGGCGCCGCCGCAGGCTGCAGCTCCCGCAGTAATGATGGCGTGCTGCGGCGGCACCGTCCATTCTCAGGTCAAGAAGGGCCTGCAGGTTGAGAGTCTTGGGATGCCGAGTCTCCCACTCCTGGCTGTCAGCCCCCTTTCCCGCGCCCCTCCCCCTCCCTACTGCGGCCTGTTATTTTAGGAATCTATTCCGGGCCTGCCAGCATGTTCAGTCTGAATTATTCATCCTCAGAAATGGGATCCCTGCATGACAGAAAGCAGGACGTGGTTTGGAGCTCCTCGTTTCATGAAAACAAGCAAAGTGTCTCAGAATGAAAGATTTAGTGATGCTGGTTCATTATTGATGCTTCATTAAACCACAATTTATCTAACAAGCTTCACCTTGATGCTGCTTAGAACCGAGCCGTGGCGGTTCTGGAGCGACCCGTTTCTTTATGCTCGCTGTCTTTATTGCACAGGATGACGAGCAAATGAGCGATTTCCATTCTTATCACATGCAGCCACAAACGGAGCTGAATGTGACCTACAGCAGAGCGGGAAACAAAGGCTGTCAGAGCCGCCGCTATCTCGGCGCCGCTGTCGGTGGACCCCCCCCCGTGTGGGCATGTCAAGCTGCCCCGCTTCCATCCGGATGACGGTAATGAAAGGTGAACGAGGGAATAATCAAAGATCACAACATTTCAGCCGCATGTTCTGACGCCGCAGGCAGGAGATGATCAGCGGCGTTCTCGTCTGACATCAGGATTCGTCTCTGTCAGACCCCCCCACAACACCACCTGCTTCTGCCCCCCAGCACTCAGCTTGGAGGAGGGGCGGTCCGGGGGCCGACCACATGACCTGCAGCTGCGGCGTCCTGCTCTTTCCCGCTTCCGTCTGAACTTGGGATCTAATTCATTCCTGCAGCAAAGATCAGCCTGGATTTAGACCTGGAGTCCTGGACATCCGAACACCAGAGAGTCCGGGCTCAAAGGAACATCAGCAGCACCATCAGTACCAGAAACGTGTTCAAAGCATCACTGTTGTTTTGGATCCTCAACGTTCTGCATCACTTCATGTTCTAAGCATTAAATCCAAATCTGGTCGAAAAGTTTTCTTTTTCCGTGACAGAATCAGCTGATTCACATTCATTACATTCACAGATTTTGAACAGAAAACAACTCTCACTAGTTTTACTTTGAAAACAGGAAGCTTCACCAACACTTTATTTTGAAGATGTGTTTACTTCCTGTGCCGCTCATTCGGCTTTGTTTTAGTTCATAAATGATAATCCAACATTATTCTGTATTTCAGAGCTGTCAGTATTTACTACACTCTACTATATTTATGAAGATCAGCCATCTTGGAGGTTTCAAATATTTGTACTCAGATTCCAGGAGCAGATCACGAGTATCTGAGTACTCGGATACTCGTTACAGCTCTAGTTCTAATAATGTTCTCTTTGGATCATTCTGATCTGGAGAAACAGCTGTGATCTGAACTGGATCCAACTGACACATGAATGGATTCGACCTTCATTCTTGTTTACTTGTTTGTTTGTACACAGACTTCATTGATTATCTTGAAGAAAACAAGAATCTGAAAACCTTCAGCTGCTCTGTTCAGTCGCAGGTATTTTCTCTGAGTCACTCTGATGGAAGTTTGGATCAATGTTCTGATCCATTTTAGCTCAATCAGATCCAGTGGGATCAATCAGAATGAACCGACTGTGGCTCGTTACAGCCCCAGTTAAAAAGGAGACGGTTTATGGGAAGTTTTTCCAAACCGGCTGCTGTCCCGGAGCTTTCTGCCGGACGGGAACCCGGCAGAACCTGAAGCCCGCTCGGCGAGTCATTCCTCTCAGCTGACCTGCAGCCGGGACCTGGTCAGAATATCCGCCCTCTCCCAGCGACGTTTTCCAATATCCTTGAAGAGAAAAGTGTTAGTGAGCATCCAGGAGCCGATTCTGCAGGAGCTCAGCTTCTATCCATTCTCTGCTGTTTCCTCCTCTGACAGGAAGTTGTTGGTGGACGCACACAGGTTGTTGTAAACACCCAGCCAATAGGAGCAGTCTACACACCGACGGATCCTAGTTTCCTCTGTGATGAGGTTGTTGGTGCAAGCTGCTGAATCTACTGAAGCTTCTGAAGCTTCTGAAGCTGCTGAAGCTCCTGAAGCTGTTGAAGCTGCTGAAGCTGCTGAATCTACTGAAGCTTCTAAAGCCGCTGAAGCTTCTGAAGCTCCTGAAGCTCCTGAAGCTGTTGAAGCTGCTGAAGCTTCTGAAGCTGTTAAAGCCGCTGAAGCTTCTGAAGCCGCTGAAGCTTCTGAAGCTGCTGAAGCTCCTGAAGCTTCTGAAGCTGTTAAAGCCGCTGAAGCTTCTGAAGCTGCTCAAGCTTCTGAGGTTGTTGAAGCTGCTGAAGCTGCTGAAGCTCCTGAAGCTTCTGAAGCTCCTGAAGCTGTTGAAGCTGCTGAAGCTCCTGAAGCTGTTGAACCTGTTGAATCTACTGAAGCTTCTGAAGCTGCTGGAGCTTCTGAGGCTGTTGAAGCTGCTGAAGCTCCTGAAGCTTCTGAAGCTGTTGAACCTGTTGAACCTGTTGAAGCTGCTGAAGGTCCTGAAGCTTCTGAAGCTGTTGAAGCTGCTGAAGCTGTTGAAGCTGCTGAAGCTGCTGAAGCTTCTGCACTGGTCTCAGGTGTTTTTATAAAAATGAAATAAAACCTTTTACTGTAGAAATAAAGTGAATAGAATCTCTAGAAGCTCCAGTGAACGCTCCACAGATTCTTTGCTGGATCCTGAGCTTCATCTGACGAGCCATACGCACTAGTTGTGTGTGTCTTTGTGTTGTCGGTGGACAGACGGTACCGAGCCGCTGATCTGAGCAGCGGGACCGCCAACAGAACCGTCAGGTGTGGAACTGCAGGCGTCCACCTTTCCGGAGCTTTCCCAGCTTGACTGTTTCCTAGGAAACGATTCTTCTCTGTGGGAGACGTGGAGGAAGTCCAGACGAGGTTCTGGACGGACAACACAAACAACACAATATAAACACAATAAACATACACAACAGCTAAACAGAAACTTGTCCTTTTAAACAGACATCACAAATCAACCAAATCCTCTGTCCTTCCTGTAGACCCCCCCCCCCCCCTCCATCAGAGAGCTGCTCTGGTATTTGGATGCTGTAATTGGTCGGATGGGGCTCCAGACCCCCCACCCCCCACGGTCACCACAAACCTGCCTGTTCTGGTCGGGGGGGGGGCTCCAGGACTGTGAGACCTTCAAACCATCCAGTCTGATTCCTACCAGGACATGAACTCCTGGATCATTGTGGACTGCATGTTCAGGTGTGTCTGTTTGGTAAACATCATTTTTTTTTGGTTCATTCTGAACATCACATCAGAATTATGACTGTAAAGCCTTTCTGAGCATCCAGAGTTCTGCTGTGAACCTTTGGATGATGATGTGGATTATCATGGAATTAAATATTCTCACATCCAATTTGGACCAAAACTGTTAATTATTTTAACAGCTGCAGAAGAAAGAACTCTTCAGTCATTCATTCATCTTTCTGACCGCTTCTTCCCTTTCGGGGTCGCGGGGTGCCGGAGCCTATCCCGGCTACTGAAGGGCGAAGGCGGGGTTCACCCTGGACAGGTCTCCAGTCTGTCTCAGGGCCTCAATCACACACATTTACTCTCACATTCACACCCAGGGACAATTTAGAGTCACCAATGAACCTATGAAGCATGTTTTTGGACGGTGGGAGGAAGCTGGAGTCCCCGGTGAAAACCCACACATGCACAGGGAGAACATGCAAACTCCACACAGAAAGGTCCCAGCCGGGATTCGAACCGGGGCCTTCTCGCTGTGAGGCGAGAGCGCTAACCACTGCGCCACCGTGCAGCCCAACTTCTAGTCAGTTTCCTTTTATGAAAACAACACCAACGATTGTTACGCTCCGCCTCAGTTTTATGGGTGGAGGGGTTACGTCCTCCTGCTGCTTCGCCCTTTTCCATCCCGTCATTCTGCTCACCTGGCAGGTGTTTAAGCTGGAGGAGGTCTCGTTCACTCACTCACTCACTCAGGCCGGGAGTGGAGGAGGAGTCAGCTGGGTTTGAGGTTTAGGTTTTGTTCCTCTCCCCTACCCGGCTCTTCCACTGCTGGGTTTGTTATGTTAGTTTTGGGTTGGATCTTGGTAGTCTTAGTTTTCAGGCTTTGTTTATTTGTTTTCTTTAGGTAGTTTTGGTTAGACAGCCGTTAGCAGGATCTGCTGACTCTGACAGTCGACATGGTTGGTCAGCATTCTCCAGGACTTATTTTATGTTTGGTTCCGATTCCATTTTGTTCTTTCTTTGCAGGAAACAGGTTATCGTTTAATTGTTTGAATGCTTGGTAAGCATTCAATCAAGGAGTTCAGCTAGTATTTAAGCAACTAGCTAATGTCTTTTAATAATTTAGCCTCCACTGAGCTTTTATGCTAATTTGGATTTTAGCGAATATTTTAGCAAAGTGCTTTTGGCTAATTCATTATCTACTGAGGTTTTTTAGGTTATTTTTAAGTTTAGCTTCTATTTTAGCAACAGGCTAACATTTTTAAGAATTAGTTTTCTATTTTATGCTATTTTGGAGTTTAGCTAGTATTGTAGCAACATGCTAGCTTAAATATTCTTTTCAAAATTGCCATGTATTGAAGATTTTTAAGCAATTTTACTACATTTTTTCTGAAATTTAGGTCAACTTCAACTCTATTTCATAATTCATTCATGACATTTTCAGTCTTTCAGCAAATGTAACATTTTGCAAAACGCTTTTGCATTTTCAGCAAATCCCTCCATCAATAAAGTAAAATGTGTCAACCACTTTCAGCTAAAAGCTTCAGCATCTTTAGCGACTATTTTCAGTAAAAGCATTCAGACTAACATTATCACAGGTATCATAAATTATTCCTCTTACCTTTGGTGTCCAGTTCTGATGTTATTGTCCTCTCTGTCATTCTCCGCTTCACCTGAGACAGGTGTGCCTGTTGGAGACGAAACAGTGATGAACATTTATGTCAGTTTCCTGAGATGTAAACGTCTCCAGAGCGGTTTGTCTCTGATGGAGGATGAGGAGGTGGAGCTGCAGATCACCTCTCTGCAATTTTGAGAAGGAACTCGGCTGATAATGATCCAGGATGTTCCCGGGAAAGGTCATCTGGAATTGCAACAATCGCAATTAGTGAGTTATCAATAATGCATCGGGGGAGGGGGGGGGGAATCTGAGAGCTGCTGGAGGCAGTTTACTCTATTCATCAGTCGTGGGAAGACGTCGTGTTTACACCTGTGTGAGCATGGAGGATGTGCACCTCCTCCATCACCTCCTCCATCAGCTCCTCTATGACCTCCTCCATCACCTCCTCCATCAGCTCCTCCATCACCTCCTCTATCACCTCCTCCATCACCTCCTCCATCACCTCCTCCATCACCTCCTCCATCACCTCCTCCATCACCTCCTCCATCACCTCCTCTATGACCTCCTCTATCACCTCCTCCATCACCTCCTCCATCAGCTCTCAGCGTTAGCGGCTAATGATCCGGTCAGGTTCCTCACGCAGCTGCAGCCTCACTGTGACTCTGATCTGAAGGGAGGAACAGCAGGATGTGGATTCTAGTTTTTTTCTTAAACTTCCCTTCCTCCAGTGGTGTGGGCCGGATCTCAGCTGGATCAGACCGGATCACCAGGTGATGCTGGTTGGAGATCATGACTTCATGATTATGTTGGAGACTGATGCAGATCTCTGAAGAGGTGACAGCATGTTACCTTTACCTCCGTCTTTCTCCTCCAGCAGGTGATCTTTAGGAGACGCTGTGGGTGGAGGAGGGGGAGGAGCTCTCAAACCACTGCTGGATCTTGAGTGGACCTCTGGGATTAGCATGTTTGTGTTTGCAGTGTTCTGGGACGGCAGCCTGTTGATGAGCTGCAGCAGAAACACGGAAGCAGGAAGCCGAGGAGATGGATGTGATTGCATCGCCGGCCGGGAGCCCCCCCCATCTGTCTCCCGGTCTGCCATCCCATCTCGCAGGCGGCGGGAGGTAATTGGGTTCATTGTTCTCGCCACAGGATCCTCCGGATTGAAAGCTTCATTATCTGGATAACCATGAATGTAAATGAACCACGTCTGCAGATGGGTAATGGGAAAGGATAGATCACTGGACTCAGAGACATCACACAACAAACACACAACAAACACACATCACCGTGTGTTTGATGTACAATCACTCCATGACTTGATTTCCCGTCTGCGCTCCGTTTCTTGGCGTTTACTAGGCGAGCTGCGTCTTCTGAGGACGTGGGGGGGTCGTGGGGATCTGTGGATCAGGGAATCCTGTCTTCATGGGAAAACTGATCCGGTCTCTGATGGTTCCTCCGGTTTACATTTGTTTCTAGGGAAATGCTCCGACTGAGGGAAGTTTGGCTTTAATTAAACATCGTTTTGTGGGGGGGTTCTTGTCTTGTCGGTGGTTTCTCGGGTCCTCTACCAGAGTCCTGCAGGAGCTCAGCTGTTCCTGCTCTTTTTCGGTGTCACACCGAATATGGATTTGATTGAAGTTTCCTTTTCCTCCAATCATTGCAGCCTGTTGATTGGATAAAATAAAGGATGAAGGTTTCAGTTTTGAAAGCTCTCTGTTTACAGGATTTCTCGTGTGCTTCTTGTGTGTTTTCATTCACACTGATAAGTGGTCAGTCCCCCTCAGACTGTGTTGTGAAGGTCTCTGCAGGCTCCCCTTCATGCCTCTAATGGATGTTTCTCCCTGAAATGCGGAGCAGCTTCCTCCAGCAGAGATGGTCTCACAGCTTCATTCCAGCAGCAGAACAAAGACTCCACAGAGAGCTGGAGATCCGTCAATGGAAACGGAGGGAAACAGATCTTTAAGGTTTAAGTTGATTTATTCTGGAATAATATTCCTGACTTTTTATTATTCAGAATTATGTTAAAAAGTTACAGTTTTAAAGTTTTAAAAATGTAGTTTTAGAGTGTTCAATAAATGTTTATCCTGTTGGACCTCAGGTGTGTTTTGGATTTTGGGCCCTTGTGTGATTGAGTTTGACCCCCTGCTGTAGAGGGACGATGAAGACGATGAAGACGATGAAGACGATTTAGACGATGAAGATGATTTAGGCGATGAAGACGATGAAGACAATTTAGACGATGAAGACGATGAAGACGATGAAGACGATGAAGACGATTTAGACGATTTAGACGATGAAGACGATGAAGGCTGAAAAGCGCTGAAACGGCGTCTCTGTTTGTCTGCATGGTGGGACGAGCTGAAAGCCTGACATGTTCGCTAGAGAGAGCTTTCCGTGGTTTCTGTCTCCCAGGAGGTCTGAATGACGCGGCGACTGAAAGACCTCCATCTGGAACTGCAGCTTTTCCAGCTTTTCCAGCTTCCTTACACTTCACGATGGCTGAAACCTTGAAAGCTTTCTTGTGCTTGAAGAGACGTTCACGCCTCGGCGCTCATTGGCCCTTTTCTTCCTGATTTGGCTTTTATTTTGAAATCCTCTAACCATGAGCTGGATCTGAGCAGAACCTGGGGTCGAACAGACGTGAAGATCCGTCTTCACATGAATCTGTGGCTCGT
>NC_050526.1:30388608-30394065 GCF_002922805.2 Oryzias melastigma
CATGAACGTGTTGAGCTGTGAGGAGGGGTGGAGTCCCCCCACAGCTCCTCCTCTCCTCAGGTTCTCCTCTTCCTGCAGAGTTCTACTCAGTTCTCCTTCAGATTTAAGGTGGAATGAAAGCAGGGAGAGTTTTAGCAGCCGTTTGTCACATTGAGAACCAATCAGAACGTTCTCCTCAGGTTTGTTCTCAGAATTTCTTCTTTGCTCCTTTAAAAAAAATCTCCAGGTTGTTTTACTGAAACTCTTGAATTTGCCCGTTTGCTGGTCTTCATAGCATAAGTCATTTAAAGGTCGCCGCCTCCTCATAGGCGGCCGGTGTGGCGTTGCATAGATGAGGTTTCCATCAGCGGTTGCCATGGCGACAGAAGCTAATCATTCCTGTCTCTCTGATGTTTATGGATCAAAGTTCAGACGGAAGTTCAGTTCCAAAGTTCTTCTGTTCAGCTGCATTAATCTCAGGTAACACACCTGATCACGGACGCTGCAGACCAACCTCTGAAACATGAATCCGTTTACCGCTCGCCACATTTACAAAAGAGGCTGAACGACAGAACGCGGCGTTCTTGGCGTTTTGAGTCTTTTTGCCTCACGTTTCAAATGCTGCTCAGGTGAACTCCACCGGAGGCTCCGCCCTCAAGAAGGTGTGAAGAGGAGGCGGGCCAGCAGAAAGGGCAGAAGCGTATTTCTTTTGTCCTTCCAGGACTCTGACGCTCTCAGGTCGGCTCTCGGTATTGGGGCCGTTACAGAGGCGAGTGGGAGGAGCTTGTGAGCAGAGGCGGGGTGAACAAACCTTTACATGTTTGAAGGTCTGTTGGTGAGGCAGGAGTTTCCTCACATTTGACCCCCCAGCACTTCTGGGGGGTGGGGTGGGGGTTCCAGTTCTTCCTCAGCTCCGACTGAATCTGAACTGGAAACATTTCAGACGCTTTTCTTTCTCTTGGAGTTCAAATTAGATCAAACTTTGAGGAAAACAATTTCGAAGTTTCATGATTTTTTAAATTTGGCTTTTATTTTGAAATCCTCTAACCATGAGCTTGATCTGAGCAGAACCTGGGGTTCTGTGAAATGTCGAACAGACGTGAAGATCCGTCTTCACATGAATCTGTGGCTCGTTCTGTTTTACATGCAGCACAAGAGAAACTTTTACTGCAGAATTTCTTACAACTGAGAAATAAAATCTAGAATCTAAAAGAGTTTGAAGCTTTTTTGCACTTTTATGAAATATTTCTAGAGTTTAGTCTCTTTAAAACCATTTCAGTTTTGTTTCACCTCCATTTAATGTTTTCACATTTACGTGTCTGTATTTGTGTAAAACCTGACAGGATGCAGAGAGATGAAAAACAACCTTTTTTTTTAAAAGTAAAACTTTATTAAAGTGGCTCGGTGATTGTGTAGACTGCAGGTTTTATTTCATGATCTTTTTGTGTTTAGATGAAAATCCAGGAAGAAACCTCTCTCACTCTCGCTCGTCTCTCGCTCGTCCCACAGGAAGCTGGATTACCCAGAAAGCACTTTGCAGACGAGTCGAGGGATCAGAGAAGACACAAACATCCTCAGGTCCTGCAGGGTTACAGCTTCGTTCTGTAGGAAGTACGTTTGATTTCTGAACAATCAAACGGCTTTCTGCAGCATTCAGTTCAGATTATCGGACATTCCTCAGGAGTCTGCAGACTCTGATCCAGAGCAGCTGCAGTCAAACTTTATCCTGAGAGGAAGTTTTCCTCAGGAAGTCGTCCAGTCTGGACGCGCCGATGCTCCTCCGGCTTCTGCTGTAGCCTCCAGATCTGCACGGATCTGCATGGATCAAGTCAGACTGACGTCTCATTTATCGCTGGTCATTCCTCCATGTGAGGAACCTCATGGCTCTGTGCTGGGGCCTCTGTCAGTTTGAGGATGCAGCTCTGTGTGCTGGTCCGTCCTGACCAGAACTTCTGACTGTTGGAAGACGTTAAATCTGGTGAAGGTTGAGCCAAAAACGATCTTCTGTGATCATGCTGCCTCCTGGTGAAGCAGATCTTTGGAGCGAATCGTCTGGACCGCTGAGGTGGTCAACATCTACGGTGGTCAGGGTCTGCTGTGGTCAGTGTCTGTTGTGGTCAGGGTCTGCTGTGGTTAGCGTCTGCTGTGGTCAGGGTCTGCTGTGGTCAGCGTCTGCTGTGGTCAGGGTCTGCGGTGGTCAGGGTCTGCGGTGAAGCCTTCAGAGGGAAGTGTGAAGGTTTCTACCTAAGCCGAGCTCTCCTTAACCTCTCCGACTGCTCTGGATTCTGGATCTAAGTCCGATCCTGCGGTCCTGCAGACGGCTGCAGGTCTGCTCCACCAGAGCTGGACTTGTCCTTTGAGCTCCTCGTACAAACATCCGTCGGTCCAACAACCTCAAAGAGTTTTTATTTGTGTCTGTATTGTTTTCTTCCAGCTACATCCTGGAGTTTTGGATTAAAATCAAAGGAAAATCACAAATTTATCTGCAGAGAAGAAGTGAGGCTGAGAGTTTCCGTGTTCTCTGTCCTCGCCTGATTCTGATCCGGTTTCCCTGTTGGGTCATTTAAACCACGGTGAGCTGAACTCGTATCGTAGCAACAGTTGCTATGGTAACGGATCCTGTGGAGGGTCAGCGTGATGCTTCCTCTTTGCACAGAGGCTGACAGCATTTGTTGGTTACAGTCCGGTCTCAGCTGATGGAGGAATGGGTCGGACCGGGTCTCCGGTCCCGGTTCCAAACCCGGCTCTCTGTGAAGGTTTCGTGTGAGCTCCAGTTCTCCAGACCCAAACTCTGCAGCTACTGTTTACTTTAACTAACTAGAGACAAGCAGCTGCCCTTAAGGATGCACTGAAGTCGGCTCTGATCATCCTGAGGCGTTCGGGTCGAGCTGACAGAAGTATCGGTACCTGCGATCCAGACGTCTCCTCTGTTTCTGATGGTCATTCAGCTAAAGAACCAGGAGGTGGAGTGATGGACGAGCAGCTCATCCGGATCTTGGAACCAGCAGCCGAGAAGCTAAAGACTGTAGGAAAACCGTGATTCTAACGTCTTCTGGGATTTTTCTGATAATAGACACAATAAAGAATTCTGAGTTTTATTATTGGATTTGTTGGTAATCAGGAGCAGATGAAGAACTGACGTTTGAAGAAAATCGTATTTGTGACATAGATAATGTGCTGGGTGGGGCCACAGGCTGCTCCCAGTTCTCAAAGAGAGGAAGGAGAAGAGGGGCGGGGTTGACCTGGACCAGGCATAGGCAGCTCAAGGCCTCGAGGCCACAGTGTCTGCATGATCTCCAGAGAAACTATGTCGTAGAAAGTGATTTATATATTTAAATTGTGTCTAAAAACTGCATCTTCATGATCAAATGGTTGAAAACAGACCCCCCCCCCCCTTTGGTTCTTCATTTTTCCGTTTATTTAACAGTTTGTGTAAAATGGCTCAGTGGTGATTCCGTAAAGGTTTCTCATCCAGTGTTTTCATTGTTTGTACAGTGACTCTAAGGGTTTTATGCTGTGTTGCTGGTCTGTGACCAGGTTGTGAGACGATATGTCATGAGTGACAAAACCATCGCATGCATTAACATTTTAGCAGACTGCAGCGACCAATGTGCCCGAATAAATTAAAAAGTTGACAGATTCAATTTAACGCGGTTACACACACTTTTGATTTGTGTTTTGTGTCTAATAAAAACCCAAGAAATTCAAATTCTACAGAACTTCTATTTTTTCCAGCAGCAAAAACATCTGCCTGTGCATCTATACGGTTTGATTTAGAGAAAATCTTTGCGACTGTTTCATGTACAGAGTTTTAAGCTTGACTGATCAATTTGATCCTCAGCTTCAGTGAGAATTCCAGCCACCTGAAACGTGTTTCTACCAAGAGCATAAATGACAGTATCATCAGCATACATGTGTATGAAAACATCAGACGTTGGGTCATTCATGTAAGGAGAGAGTACCAAAGGTCTAGAATGACCCCTGCAGGACACATACAAAGAACTTCACACTAAAAACAACTTTCTTCCTGGAGGTTCGTTTCCTTCACAGACAGACTCAGAAACAGTCGAGGTTTTCGTGCACTAAAGGGTTCTTTTAAATTATTCTGAGCTGAAATTCAAATTTCATTTTGTTTTGGCCCCCAGCGACGCCGGCGTGAGATCAGAGCGGTCAGGGGAGTTAGACTGAGGCTGAAGAGACGGAGAGCTGCAGTACGAAGGCCTTCTGCCTGATGCGGACAATGAAAGTCTCTTTGTCCTGTTTCAGATTGAAGCTGAGCACCTTCCTCCACTTCAACAGCCTGTCGCTGGATGTTTGTCTCTGGACGAGTTTTTATTCATCCAAAGGACAGGAACATGGAGAACGGATGCAGATGATCCAGACTGTCTGAAACCAGGAACGTTTCAGGCTGAGGTTCTAGACCTGCTGCAGTTCCTGAAACATGTTCAAATATCTGACAGTTGGTGATCACTCCTGTAAAATCCACATGTTGTTCTGATTAATATTCACTTTGCACATCAGTGAAGTCATGAGGAAGTTTTCTGTTTGGATCACTTTGGTTTCTAAATCCAGAGGAGAAGTTTTCTTTAAAATGAGATTTTATGGAGCCCAGGTTGAGCAGATGTGTCAGTAAATACACGAATATGTGATGTATCTGTTCAGAACTGTGAAGGAACGACAGCTACACGTATCAGGATTATGGTCATGACATGTTCTCTTCATACATGTTCTATCACCAATGATAAAATACAGCAACAGTTTATTGTTGTTGTAAAAGCTTCAGTTATATTTTATATAGAAGTGAAATGATGCAGAAAGATGGCCGACAGGCAGCAGGATGTCAACAAACTCTGTGTCTTTGGGTCCTGATTGAGCTTTTGGCTTCATTAAAGAACGATGGGGGGGGGTCTACTGAACCCCTGCAGCTCTGCAGAAACTATGTCCAAGAAAACAAGACTGTTTCTTGGTTTTGTTTTTAGTTTGACATAAAATAAAATGGCAAAATCAAAAAACCTCTGGGAACACTTTGGAACAAAAATCCAAACATGATGGTGTTCTGGTGCTGATTCCTCAGACCACACCAGACCACATCAGACCACATCAGACCAGACCACACCAGACCACATCAGACCACACCAGACCACATCAGACCACATCAGACCACATCAGACCAGACCACATCAGACCACATCACACCAGACCACATCAGACCACATCAGACCAGATCAGACCACATCAGACCACATCAGACCACATCAGACCAGACCACATGAGACCAGACCAAACCAGACCACATCAGACCACATCCGTCCTCTCTGAAGCAGGAACTCTAGACATGTCAGCTGTTGTCTCAGAGCTCCTGTTTGTTCTCAGTGAATCTCTTCATGTGGACGAGCGCATGTACACGTGCACACGCGCAGCCTTTCAGATGTCACATGTGGTCAGCATCACTGCTCCTGGCGGAGGCACAGGGTGAAT